>NW_027442289.1:0-146043 GCF_048569485.1 Anomaloglossus baeobatrachus
TGCGCGAAATGCCTTAAAAATGGCTTTAAAATGGATTTGGAGCATGGAGACGATTATCTCGGGATTGCAAGATAACCAAACAAAACTTTTAGTGGATTTCTACTTATTTTATAAATATCATCTCCACCAAACAGGACAAGCTTGACATCTGTTATAGTTTTGGAGAAAAATGTGTTCATTTCATGTATGCGCGAAATGCCTTAAAAATGGCTTTAAAATGGATTTGGAGCATGGAGACGATTATCTCGGGATTGCAAGATAACCAACAAAAACGTTTAGTGGATTTCTACTTATTTTATTAAATATCATCTCCACCAAACAGGACAAGCTTGCATCTGTTATAGTTTTGGAGAAAAATGTGTTCATTTCATGTATGCGCGAAATGCCTTAAAAATGGCTTTAAAATGGATTTGGAGCATGGAGACGATTATCTCGGGATTGCAATATAACCAACAAAACTTTTAGTGGATTTCTACTTATTTTATTAAATATCATCTCCACCAAACAGGACAAGCTTGCATCTGTTATAGTTTTGGAGAAAAATGTGTTCATTTCATGTATGCGCGAAATGCCTTAAAAATGGCTTTAAAATGGATTTGGAGCATGGAGACGATTATCTCGGGATTGCAAGATAACCAAACAAAACTTTTAGTGGATTTCTACTTATTTTATTAAATATCATCTCCACCAAACAGGACAAGCTTGCATCTGTTATAGTTTTGGAGAAAAATGTGTTCATTTCATGTATGCGCGAAATGCCTTAAAAATGGCTTTAAATGGATTTGGAGCATGGAGACGATTATCTCGGGATTGCAATATAACCAAACAAAACTTTTAGTGGATTTTCTACTTATTTTATTAAATATCATCTCCACCAAACAGGACAAGCTTGCATCTGTTATAGTTTTGGAGAAAAATGTGTTCATTTCATGTATGCGCGAAATGCCTTAAAAATGGCTTTAAAATGGATTTGGAGCATGGAGACGATTATCTCGGGATTGCAAGATAACCAAACAAAACTTTTAGTGGATTTCTACTTATTTTATTAAATATCATCTCCACCAAACAGGACAAGCTTGCATCTGTTATAGTTTTGGAGAAAAATGTGTTCATTTCATGTATGCGCGAAATGCCTTAAAAATGGCTTTAAAATGGATTTGGAGCATGGAGACGATTATCTCGGGATTGCAAGATAACCAAACAAAACTTTTAGTGGATTTCTACTTATTTTATTAAATATCATCTCCACCAAACAGGACAAGCTTGCATCTGTTATAGTTTTGGAGGAAAAATGTGTTCATTTCATGTATGCGCGAAATGCCTTAAAAATGGCTTTAAAATGGATTTGGAGCATGGAGACGATTATCTCGGGATTGCAAGATAACCAAACAAAACTTTTAGTGGATTTCTACTTATTTTATTAAATATCATCTCCACCAAACAGGACAAGCTTGCATCTGTTATAGTTTTGGAGAAAAATGTGTTCATTTCATGTATGCGCGAAATGCCTTAAAAATGGCTTTAAAATGGATTTGGAGCATGGAGACGATTATCTCGGGATTGCAAGATAACCAAACAAAACGTTTAGTGGATTTCTACTTATTTTATTAAATATCATCTCCACCAAACAGGACAAGCTTGCATCTGTTATAGTTTTGGAGAAAAATGTGTTCATTTCATGTATGCGCGAAATGCCTTAAAAATGGCTTTAAAATGGATTTGGAGCATGGAGACGATTATCTCGGGATTGCAATATAACCAAACAAAACTTTTAGTGGATTTCTACTTATTTTATTAAATATCATCTCCACCAAACAGGACAAGCTTGCATCTGTTATAGTTTTGGAGAAAAATGTGTTCATTTCATGTATGCGCGAAATGCCTTAAAAATGGCTTTAAAATGGATTTGGAGCATGGAGACGATTATCTCGGGATTGCAAGATAACCAAAAAAAACTTTTAGTGGATTTCTACTTATTTTATTAAATATCATCTCCACCAAACAGGACAAGCTTGCATCTGTTATAGTTTTGGAGAAAAATGTGTTCATTTCATGTATGCGCGAAATGCCTTAAAAATGGCTTTAAAATGGATTTGGAGCATGGAGACGATTATCTCGGGATTGCAAGATAACCAAACAAAACTTTTAGTGGATTTCTACTTATTTTATTAAATATCATCTCCACCAAACAGGACAAGCTTGCATCTGTTATAGTTTTGGAGAAAAATGTGTTCATTTCATGTATGCGCGAAATGCCTTAAAAATGGCTTTAAAATGGATTTGGAGCATGGAGACGATTATCTCGGGATTGCAAGATAACCAAACAAAACTTTTAGTGGATTTCTACTTATTTTATTAAATATCATCTCCACCAAACAGGACAAGCTTGCATCTGTTATAGTTTTGGAGAAAAATGTGTTCATTTCATGTATGCGCGAAATGCCTTAAAAATGGCTTTAAAATGGATTTGGAGCATGGAGACGATTATCTCGGGATTGCAAGATAACCAAACAAAACTTTTAGTGGATTTCTACTTATTTTATTAAATATCATCTCCACCAAACAGGACAAGCTTGCATCTGTTATAGTTTTGGAGAAAAATGTGTTCATTTCATGTATGCGCGAAATGCCTTAAAAATGGCTTTAAAATGGATTTGGAGCATGGAGACGATTATCTCGGGATTGCAAGATAACCAAACAAAACTTTTAGTGGATTTCTACTTATTTTATTAAATATCATCTCCACCAAACAGGACAAGCTTGCATCTGTTATAGTTTTGGAGAAAAATGTTGTTCATTTCATGTATGCGCGAAATGCCTTAAAAATGGCTTTAAAATGGATTTGGAGCATGGAGACGATTATCTCGGGATTGCAAGATAACCAAACAAAACTTTTAGTGGATTTCTACTTATTTTATTAAATATCATCTCCACCAAACAGGACAAGCTTGCATCTGTTATAGTTTTGGAGAAAAATGTGTTCATTTCATGTATGCGCGAAATGCCTTAAAAATGGCTTTAAAATGGATTTGGAGCATGGAGACGATTATCTCGGGATTGCAAGATAACCAAACAAAACGTTTAGTGGATTTCTACTTATTTTATTAAATATCATCTCCACCAAACAGGACAAGCTTGCATCTGTTATAGTTTTGGAGAAAAATGTGTTCATTTCATGTATGCGCGAAATGAATAAAAAATGGCTTTAAAATGGATTTGTGAGCATGGAGACGATTATCTCGGGATTGCAATATAACCAAACAAAACTTTTAGTGGATTTCTACTTATTTTATTAAATATCATCTCCACCAAACAGGACAAGCTTGCATCTGTTATAGTTTTGGAGAAAAATGTTTCATTTCATGTATGCGCGAAATGCCTTAAAAATGGCTTTAAAATGGATTTGGAGCATGGAGACGATTATCTCGGGATTGCAAGATAACCAAACAAAACTTTTAGTGGATTTCTACTTATTTTTATTAAATATCATCTCCACCAAACAGGACAAGCTTACTTCTGTTATAGTTTTGGAGAAAAATGTGTTCATTTCATGTATGCGCGAAATGCCTTAAAAATGGCTTTAAAATGGATTTGGAGCATGGAGACGATTATCTCGGGATTGCAATATAACCAAACAAAACTTTTAGTGGATTTCTACTTATTTTATTAAATATCATCTCCACCAAACAGGACAAGCTTGCATCTGTTATAGTTTTGGAGAAAAATGTGTTCATTTCATGTATGCGCGAAATGCCTTAAAAATGGCTTTAAAATGGATTTGGAGCATGGAGACGATTATCTCGGGATTGCAAGATAACCAAACAAAACTTTTAGTGGATTTCTACTTATTTTATTAAATATCATCTCCACCAAACAGGACAAGCTTGCATCTGTTATAGTTTTGGAGAAAAATGTGTTCATTTCATGTATGCGCGAAATGCCTTAAAAATGGCTTTAAAATGGATTTGGAGCATGGAGACGATTATCTCGGGATTGCAAGATAACCAAACAAAACTTTTAGTGGATTTCTACTTATTTTATTAAATATCATCTCCACCAAACAGGACAAGCTTGCATCTGTTATAGTTTTGGAGAAAAATGTGTTCATTTCATGTATGCGCGAAATGCCTTAAAAATGGCTTTAAAATGGATTTGGAGCATGGAGACGATTATCTCGGGATTGCAAGATAACCAAACAAAACTTTTAGTGGATTTCTACTTATTTTATTAAATATCATCTCCACCAAACAGGACAAGCTTGCATCTGTTATAGTTTTGGAGAAAAATGTGTTCATTTCATGTATGCGCGAAATGCCTTAAAAATGGCTTTAAAATGGATTTGGAGCATGGAGACGATTATCTCGGGATTGCAATATAACCAAACAAAACTTTTAGTGGATTTCTACTTATTTTATTAAATATCATCTCCACCAAACAGGACAAGCTTGCATCTGTTATAGTTTTGGAGAAAAATGTGTTCATTTCATGTATGCGCGAAATGCCTTAAAAATGGCTTTAAAATGGATTTGGAGCATGGAGACGATTATCTCGGGATTGCAAGATAACCAAACAAAACTTTTAGTGGATTTCTACTTATTTTATTAAATATCATCTCCACCAAACAGGACAAGCTTGCATCTGTTATAGTTTTGGAGAAAAATGTGTTCATTTCATGTATGCGCGAAATGCCTTAAAAATGGCTTTAAAAATGGATTTGGAGCATGGAGACGATTATCTCGGGATTGCAAGATAACCAAACAAAACTTTTAGTGGATTTCTACTTATTTTATTAAATATCATCTCCACCAAACAGGACAAGCTTGCATCTGTTATAGTTTTGGAGAAAAATGTGTTCATTTCATGTATGCGCGAAATGCCTTAAAAATGGCTTTAAAATGGATTTGGAGCATGGAGACGATTATCTCGGGATTGCAAGATAACCAAACAAAACTTTTAGTGGATTTCTACTTATTTTATTAAATATCATCTCCACCAAACAGGACAAGCTTGCATCTGTTATAGTTTTGGAGAAAAATGTGTTCATTTCATGTATGCGCGAAATGCCTTAAAAATGGCTTTAAAATGGATTTGGAGCATGGAGACGATTATCTCGGGATTGCAATATAACCAAACAAAACTTTTAGTGGATTTCTACTTATTTTATTAAATATCATCTCCACCAAACAGGACAAGCTTGCATCTGTTATAGTTTTGGAGAAAAATGTGTTCATTTCATGTATGCGCGAAATGCCTTAAAAATGGCTTTAAAATGGATTTGGAGCATGGAGACGATTATCTCGGGATTGCAAGATAACCAAACAAAACTTTTAGTGGATTTCTACTTATTTTATTAAATATCATCTCCACCAAACAGGACAAGCTTGCATCTGTTATAGTTTTGGAGAAAATGTGTTCATTTCATGTATGCGCGAAATGCCTTAAAAATGGCTTTAAAATGGATTTGGAGCATGGAGACGATTATCTCGGGATTGCAAGATAACCAAACAAAACTTTTAGTGGATTTCTACTTATTTTATTAAATATCATCTCCACCAAACAGGACAAGCTTGCATCTGTTATAGTTTTGGAGAAAAATGTGTTCATTTCATGTATGCGCGAAATGCCTTAAAAATGGCTTTAAAATGGATTTGGAGCATGGAGACGATTATCTCGGGATTGCAAGATAACCAAACAAAACTTTTAGTGGATTTCTACTTATTTTATTAAATATCATCTCCACCAAACAGGACAAGCTTGCATCTGTTATAGTTTTGGAGAAAAATGTGTTCATTTCATGTATGCGCGAAATGCCTTAAAAATGGCTTTAAAATGGATTTGGAGCATGGAGACGATTATCTCGGGATTGCAAGATAACCAAACAAAACTTTTAGTGGATTTCTACTTATTTTATTAAATATCATCTCCACCAAACAGGACAAGCTTGCATCTGTTATAGTTTTGGAGAAAAATGTGTTCATTTCATGTATGCGCGAAATGCCTTAAAAATGGCTTTAAAATGGATTTGGAGCATGGAGACGATTATCTCGGGATTGCAAGATAACCAAACAAAACGTTTAGTGGATTTTCTACTTATTTTATTAAATATCATCTCCACCAAACAGGACAAGCTTGCATCTGTTATAGTTTTGGAGAAAAATGTGTTCATTTCATGTATGCGCGAAATGCCTTAAAAATGGCTTTAAAATGGATTTGGAGCATGGAGACGATTATCTCGGGATTGCAATATAAACCAAACAAAACTTTTAGTGGATTTCTACTTATTTTATTAAATATCATCTCCACCAAACAGGACAAGCTTGCATCTGTTATAGTTTTGGAGAAAAATGTGTTCATTTCATGTATGCGCGAAATGCCTTAAAAATGGCTTTAAAATGGATTTGGAGCATGGGAGACGATTATCTCGGGATTGCAAGATAACCAAAAAAAACTTTTAGTGGATTTCTACTTATTTTATTAAATATCATCTCCACCAAACAGGACAAGCTTGCATCTGTTATAGTTTTGGAGAAAAATGTGTTCATTTCATGTATGCGCGAAATGCCTTAAAAATGGCTTTAAAATGGATTTGGAGCATGGAGACGATTATCTCGGGATTGCAAGATAACCAAACAAAACTTTTAGTGGATTTCTACTTATTTTATTAAATATCATCTCCACCAAACAGGACAAGCTTGCATCTGTTATAGTTTTGGAGAAAAATGTGTTCATTTCATGTATGCGCGAAATGCCTTAAAAATGGCTTTAAAATGGATTTGGAGCATGGAGACGATTATCTCGGGATTGCAAGATAACCAAACAAAACTTTTAGTGGATTTCTACTTATTTTATTAAATATCATCTCCACCAAACAGGACAAGCTTGCATCTGTTATAGTTTTGGAGAAAAATGTGTTCATTTCATGTATGCGCGAAATGCCTTAAAAATGGCTTTAAAATGGATTTGGAGCATGGAGACGATTATCTCGGGATTGCAAGATAACCAAACAAAACTTTTAGTGGATTTCTACTTATTTTATTAAATATCATCTCCACCAAACAGGACAAGCTTGCATCTGTTATAGTTTTGGAGAAAAATGTGTTCATTTCATGTATGCGCGAAATGCCTTAAAAATGGCTTTAAAATGGATTTGGAGCATGGAGACGATTATCTCGGGATTGCAAGATAACCAAACAAAACTTTTAGTGGATTTCTACTTATTTTATTAAATATCATCTCCACCAAACAGGACAAGCTTGCATCTGTTATAGTTTTGGAGAAAAATGTGTTCATTTCATGTATGCGCGAAATGCCTTAAAAATGGCTTTAAAATGGATTTGGAGCATGGAGACGATTATCTCGGGATTGCAAGATAACCAAACAAAACTTTTAGTGGATTTCTACTTATTTTATTAAATATCATCTCCACCAAACAGGACAAGCTTGCATCTGTTATAGTTTTGGAGAAAAATGTGTTCATTTCATGTATGCGCGAAATGCCTTAAAAATGGCTTTAAAATGGATTTGGAGCATGGAGACGATTATCTCGGGATTGCAAGATAACCAAACAAAACGTTTAGTGGATTTCTACTTATTTTATTAAATATCATCTCCACCAAACAGGACAAGCTTGCATCTGTTATAGTTTTGGAGAAAAATGTGTTCATTTCATGTATGCGCGAAATGAATAAAAAATGGCTTTAAAATGGATTTGGAGCATGGAGACGATTATCTCGGGATTGCAATATAACCAAACAAAACTTTTAGTGGATTTCTACTTATTTTATTAAATATCATCTCCACCAAACAGGACAAGCTTGCATCTGTTATAGTTTTGGAGAAAAATGTGTTCATTTCATGTATGCGCGAAATGCCTTAAAAATGGCTTTAAAATGGATTTGGAGCATGGAGACGATTATCTCGGGATTGCAAGATAACCAAACAAAACTTTTAGTGGATTTCTACTTATTTTATTAAATATCATCTCCACCAAACAGGACAAGCTTGCATCTGTTATAGTTTTGGAGAAAAATGTGTTCATTTCATGTATGCGCGAAATGCCTTAAAAATGGCTTTAAAATGGATTTGGAGCATGGAGACGATTATCTCGGGATTGCAAGATAACCAAACAAAACTTTTAGTGGATTTCTACTTATTTTATTAAATATCATCTCCACCAAACAGGACAAGCTTGCATCTGTTATAGTTTTGGAGAAAAATGTGTTCATTTCATGTATGCGCGAAATGCCTTAAAAATGGCTTTAAAATGGATTTGGAGCATGGAGACGATTATCTCGGGATTGCAAGATAACCAAACAAAACTTTTAGTGGATTTCTACTTATTTTATTAAATATCATCTCCACCAAACAGGACAAGCTTGCATCTGTTATAGTTTTGGAGAAAAATGTGTTCATTTCATGTATGCGCGAAATGCCTTAAAAATGGCTTTAAAATGGATTTGGAGCATGGAGACGATTATCTCGGGATTGCAAGATAACCAAACAAAACTTTTAGTGGATTTCTACTTATTTTATTAAATATCATCTCCACCAAACAGGACAAGCTTGCATCTGTTATAGTTTTGGAGAAAAATGTGTTCATTTCATGTATGCGCGAAATGCCTTAAAAATGGCTTTAAAATGGATTTGGAGCATGGAGACGATTATCTCGGGATTGCAATATAACCAAACAAAACTTTTAGTGGATTTCTACTTATTTTATTAAATATCATCTCCACCAAACAGGACAAGCTTGCATCTGTTATAGTTTTGGAGAAAAATGTGTTCATTTCATGTATGCGCGAAATGCCTTAAAAATGGCTTTAAAATGGATTTGGAGCATGGAGACGATTATCTCGGGATTGCAAGATAACCAAACAAAACTTTTAGTGGATTTCTACTTATTTTATTAAATATCATCTCCACCAAACAGGACAAGCTTGCATCTGTTATAGTTTTGGAGAAAAATGTGTTCATTTCATGTATGCGCGAAATGCCTTAAAAATGGCTTTAAAATGGATTTGGAGCATGGAGACGATTATCTCGGGATTGCAAGATAACCAAACAAAACTTTTAGTGGATTTCTACTTATTTTATTAAATATCATCTCCACCAAACAGGACAAGCTTGCATCTGTTATAGTTTTGGAGAAAAATGTGTTCATTTCATGTATGCGCGAAATGCCTTAAAAATGGCTTTAAAATGGATTTGGAGCATGGAGACGATTATCTCGGGATTGCAAGATAACCAAACAAAACTTTTAGTGGATTTCTACTTATTTTATTAAATATCATCTCCACCAAACAGGACAAGCTTGCATCTGTTATAGTTTTGGAGAAAAATGTGTTCATTTCATGTATGCGCGAAATGCCTTAAAAATGGCTTTAAAATGGATTTGGAGCATGGAGACGATTATCTCGGGATTGCAAGATAACCAAACAAAACTTTTAGTGGATTTCTACTTATTTTATTAAATATCATCTCCACCAAACAGGACAAGCTTGCATCTGTTATAGTTTTGGAGAAAAATGTGTTCATTTCATGTATGCGCGAAATGCCTTAAAAATGGCTTTAAAATGGATTTGGAGCATGGAGACGATTATCTCGGGATTGCAATATAACCAAACAAAACTTTTAGTGGATTTCTACTTATTTTATTAAATATCATCTCCACCAAACAGGACAAGCTTGCATCTGTTATAGTTTTGGAGAAAAATGTGTTCATTTCATGTATGCGCGAAATGCCTTAAAAATGGCTTTAAAATGGATTTGGAGCATGGAGACGATTATCTCGGGATTGCAAGATAACCAAACAAAACTTTTAGTGGATTTCTACTTATTTTATTAAATATCATCTCCACCAAACAGGACAAGCTTGCATCTGTTATAGTTTTGGAGAAAAATGTGTTCATTTCATGTATGCGCGAAATGCCTTAAAAATGGCTTTAAAATGGATTTGGAGCATGGAGACGATTATCTCGGGATTGCAAGATAACCAAACAAAACTTTTAGTGGATTTCTACTTATTTTATTAAATATCATCTCCACCAAACAGGACAAGCTTGCATCTGTTATAGTTTTGGAGAAAAATGTGTTCATTTCATGTATGCGCGAAATGCCTTAAAAATGGCTTTAAAATGGATTTGGAGCATGGAGACGATTATCTCGGGATTGCAAGATAACCAAACAAAACTTTTAGTGGATTTCTACTTATTTTATTAAATATCATCTCCACCAAACAGGACAAGCTTGCATCTGTTATAGTTTTGGAGAAAAATGTGTTCATTTCATGTATGCGCGAAATGCCTTAAAAATGGCTTTAAAATGGATTTGGAGCATGGAGACGATTATCTCGGGATTGCAAGATAACCAAACAAAACTTTTAGTGGATTTCTACTTATTTTATTAAATATCATCTCCACCAAACAGGACAAGCTTGCATCTGTTATAGTTTTGGAGAAAAATGTGTTCATTTCATGTATGCGCGAAATGCCTTAAAAATGGCTTTAAAATGGATTTGGAGCATGGAGACGATTATCTCGGGATTGCAAGATAACCAAACAAAACTTTTAGTGGATTTCTACTTATTTTATTAAATATCATCTCCACCAAACAGGACAAGCTTGCATCTGTTATGGTTTTGGAGAAAAATGTGTTCATTTCATGTATGCGCGAAATGCCTTAAAAATGGCTTTAAAATGGATTTGGAGCATGGAGACGATTATCTCGGGATTGCAATATAACCAAACAAAACTTTTAGTGGATTTCTACTTATTTTATTAAATATCATCTCCACCAAACAGGACAAGCTTGCATCTGTTATAGTTTTGGAGAAAAATGTGTTCATTTCATGTATGCGCGAAATGCCTTAAAAATGGCTTTAAAATGGATTTGGAGCATGGAGACGATTATCTCAGGATTGCAAGATAACCAAACAAAACTTAATAATAATAATTAATAATCCTGAGGAGGATAATTTTATATTACAGGGAGATTTATGTAAATTGGAGGATTGGGCTGAGAAGTGGCAATTGAAGTTTAATGTAGATAAATGTAAGGTCATGCACTTGGGTAGAGGAAATAACATTTATGATTATGTACTTAATTGTAGAACACTGGGTAAAACAGACACAGAAAAAGACTTGGGTGTATGGGTGGATGGTAAACTTCACTTTAGTGGACAGTGTCAGGCAGCTGCTGCCAGGGCTAATAAAATAATGGGATGTATTAAAAGAGGTATAAGTGTTCATGAAAAAAATATAGTTCTACCTCTGTACAAGTCACTAGTGCGACCGCACTTAGAATACTGTGTACAATTCTGGTCCCCGATATATAAGAAGGACATAGCTGAACTGGAGAGGGTGCAGAGAAGAGCGACCAAGATTATTAGAGGAATGGGTGGGCTGCAATACCAAGACAGGTTATTAAACTTGGGGTTATTTAGTTTGGAAAAACGAAGGCTTAGGGGGGATCTAATCACAATGTATAAATATATGAGGGGACAGTACAGAGACCTTTCCAAAGATCTTTTTACACCTAGGCCTGCGACTGGAACACGGGGGCATCCGCTACGTCTTGAGGAAAGAAGGTTTAATCATAATCACAGACGAGGATTCTTTACTGTACGAGCAGTGAGACTATGGAACTCTCTGCCGCATGATGTTGTAATGAGTGATTCACTACTAACATTTAAGCAGAGCCTGGATGCCTTTCTTGAAAAATTTAATATTACCAGTTATGTATATTAGATTTTATGACAGGGTATTGATCCAGGGAACTAGTCTGATTGCCGGATGTGGAGTCAGGAAGGAAATTTTTTCCCCATTGGAACTTGTTTGCCACATTGGGGTTTTTTTTTGCCTTCCCCTGGATCAACATGTTAGGCTACGGGTTGAACTAGATGGACTTAGAGTCTCCCTTCAACCTTAAAAACTATGATACTATGATACTATGAAATCCATTTTAAAGCCATTTCAAAGGCATTTTGCGCATACATGAAATGAACACATTTTTCTCCAAAACTATAACACATGCAAGCTTGTCCTGTTTGGTGGAGATGATATTTAATAAAATAAGTAGAAATCCACTAAAAGTTTTGTTTGGTTATCTTGCAATCCCGAGATAATCGTCTCCATGCACCAAATCTATTTTAAAGCCATTTTTAAGGCATTTCGCGCATACATGAAATGAACACATTTTTCTCCAAAACTATAACAGATGCAAGCTTGTCCTGTTTGGTGGAGATGATATTTAATAAAATAAGTAGAAATCCACTAAAAGTTTTGTTTGGTTATCTTGCAATCCCGAGATAATCGTCTCCATGCTCCAAATCCATTTTAAAGCCATTTTTAAGGCATTTCGCGCATACATGAAATGAACACATTTTTCTCCAAAACTATAACAGATGCAAGCTTGTCCTGTTTGGTGGAGATGATATTTAATAAAATAAGTAGAAATCCACTAAAAGTTTTGTTTGGTTATCTTGCAATCCCGAGATAATCGTCTCCATGCTCCAAATCCATTTTAAAGCCATTTTTAAGGCATTTCGCGCATACATGAAATGAACACATTTTTCTCCAAAACTATAACAGATGCAAGCTTGTCCTGTTTGGTGGAGATAATATTTAATAAAATAAGTAGAAATCTACTAAAAGTTTCGTTTGTTTATATTGCCATCCTGAGATAATCGTCTCCATGCTCCAAATCCATTTTAAAGCCATTTCAAAGGCATTTTGCGCATACATGAAATGAACACATTTTTCTCCAAAACTATAACACATGCAAGCTTGTACTGTTTGGTGGAGATGATATTTAATAATATAAGTAGAAATCCACTAAAAGTTTTGTTTGGTTATCTTGCAATCCCGAGATAATCGTCTCCATGCTCCAAATCCATTTTAAAGCCATTTTTAAGGCATTTCGCGCATACATAAAATGAACACATTTTTCTCCAAAACTATAACAGATGCAAGCTTGTCCTGTTTGGTGGAGATGATATTTAATAAAATAAGTAGAAATCCACTAAAAGTTTTGTTTGGTTATCTTGCAATCCCGAGATAATCGTCTCCATGCTCCAAATCCATTTTAAAGCCATTTTTAAGGCATTTCGCGCATACATGAAATGAACACATTTTTCTCCAAAACTATAACAGATGCAAGCTTGTCCTGTTTGGTGGAGATGATATTTAATAAAATAAGTAGAAATCCACTAAAAGTTTTGTTTGGTTATCTTGCAATCCCGAGATAATCGTCTCCATGCTCCAAATCCATTTTAAAGTCATTTTTAAGGCATTTCGCGCATACATGAAATGAACACATTTTTCTCCAAAACTATAACAGATGCAAGCTTGTCCTGTTTGGTGGAGATGATATTTAATAAAATAAGTAGAAATCCACTAAAAGTTTTGTTTGGTTATCTTGCAATCCCGAGATAATCGTCTCCATGCTCCAAATCCATTTTAAAGCCATTTTTAAGGCATTTCGCGCATACATGAAATGAACACATTTTTCTCCAAAACTATAACAGATGCAAGCTTGTCCTGTTTGGTGGATATAATATTTAATAAAATAAGTAGAAATCTACTAAAAGTTTCGTTTGTTTATATTGCCATCCTGAGATAATCGTCTCCATGCTCCAAATCCATTTTAAAGCCATTTCAAGGGCATTTTGCGCATACATGAAATGAACACATTTTTCTCCAAAACTATAACACATGCAAGCTTGTCCTGTTTGGTGGAGATGATATTTAATAAAATAAGTAGAAATCCACTAAAAGTTTTGTTTGGTTATCTTGCAATCCCGAGATAATCGTCTCCATGCTCCAAATCCATTTTAAAGCCATTTTTAAGGCATTTCGCGCATACATGAAATGAACACATTTTTCTCCAAAACTATAACAGATGCAAGCTTGTCCTGTTTGGTGGAGATGATATTTAATAAAATAAGTAGAAATCCACTAAAAGTTTTGTTTGGTTATCTTGCAATCCCGAGATAATCGTCTCCATGCTCCAAATCCATTTTAAAGCCATTTTTAAGTCATTTCGCGCATACATGAAATGAACACATTTTTCTCCAAAACTATAACAGATGCAAGCTTGTCCTGTTTGGTGGAGATGATATTTAATAAAATAAGTAGAAATCCACTAAAAGTTTTGTTTGGTTATCTTGCAATCCCGAGATAATCGTCTCCATGCTCCAAATCCATTTTAAAGCCATTTTTAAGGCATTTCGCGCATACATGAAATGAACACATTTTTCTCCAAAACTATAACAGATGCAAGCTTGTCCTATTTCGTGGAGATGATATTTAATAAAATAAGTAGAAATCCACTAAAAGTTTTGTTTGGTTATCTTGCAATCCCGAGATAATCGTCTCCATGCTCCAAATCCATTTTAAAGCCATTTTTAAGGCATTTCGCGCATACATGAAATGAACACATTTTTCTCCAAAACTATAACAGATGCAAGCTTGTCCTGTTTGGTGGAGATGATATTTAATAAAATAAGTAGAAATCCACTAAAAGTTTTGTTTGGTTATATTGCAATCCCGAGATAATCGTCTCCATGCTCCAAATCCATTTTAAAGCCATTTTTAAGGCATTTCGCGCATACATGAAATGAACACATTTTTCTCCAAAACTATAACAGATGCAAGCTTGTCCTGTTTGGCGGAGATGATATTTAATAAAATAAGTAGAAATCCACTAAAAGTTTTGTTTGGTTATCTTGCAATCCCGAGATAATCGTCTCCATGCTCCAAATCCATTTTAAAGCCATTTTTAAGGCATTTCGCGCATACATGAAATGAACACATTTTTCTCCAAAACTATAACAGATGCAAGCTTGTCCTGTTTGGTGGAGATAATATTTAATAAAATAAGTAGAAATCTACTAAAAGTTTCGTTTGTTTATATTGCCATCCTGAGATAATCGTCTCCATGCTCCAAATCCATTTTAAAGCCATTTCAAAGGCATTTTGCGCATACATGAAATGAACACATTTTTCTCCAAAACTATAACACATGCAAGCTTGTCCTGTTTGGTGGAGATGATATTTAATAAAATAAGTAGAAATCCACTAAAAGTTTTGTTTGGTTATCTTGCAATCCCGAGATAATCGTCTCCATGCTCCAAATCCATTTTAAAGCCATTTTTAAGGCATTTCGCGCATACATGAAATGAACACATTTTTCTCCAAAACTATAACAGATGCAAGCTTGTCCTGTTTGGTGGAGATGATATTTAATAAAATAAGTAGAAATCCACTAAAAGTTTTGTTTGGTTATCTTGCAATCCCGAGATAATCGTCTCCATGCTCCAAATCCATTTTAAAGCCATTTTTAAGGCATTTCGCGCATACATGAAATGAACACATTTTTCTCCAAAACTATAACAGATGCAAGCTTGTCCTGTTTGGTGGAGATGATATTTAATAAAATAAGTAGAAATCCACTAAAAGTTTTGTTTGGTTATCTTGCAATCCCGAGATAATCGTCTCCATGCTCCAAATCCATTTTAAAGCCATTTTTAAGGCATTTCGCGCATACATGAAATGAACACATTTTTCTCCAAAACTATAACAGATGCAAGCTTGTCCTGTTTGGTGGAGATGATATTTAATAAAATAATTAGAAATCCACTAAAAGTTTTGTTTGGTTATCTTGCAATCCTGAGATAATCGTCTCCATGCTCCAAATCCATTTTAAAGCCATTTTTAAGGCATTTCGCGCATACATGAAATGAACACATTTTTCTCCAAAACTATAACAGATGCAAGCTTGTCCTGTTTGGTGGAGATAATATTTAATAAAATAAGTAGAAATCTACTAAAAGTTTCGTTTGTTTATATTGCCATCCTGAGATAATCGTCTCCATGCTCCAAATCCATTTTAAAGCCATTTCAAAGGCATTTTGCGCATACATGAAATGAACACATTTTTCTCCAAAACTATAACACATGCAAGCTTGTCCTGTTTGGTGGAGATGATATTTAATAAAATAAGTAGAAATCCACTAAAAGTTTTGTTTGGTTATCTTGCAATCCCGAGATAATCGTCTCCATGCTCCAAATCCATTTTAAAGCCATTTTTAAGGCATTTCGCGCATACATGAAATGAACACATTTTTCTCCAAAACTATAACAGATGCAAGCTTGTCCTGTTTGGTGGAGATGATATTTAATAAAATAAGTAGAAATCCACTAAAAGTTTTGTTTGGTTATCTTGCAATCCCGAGATAATCGTCTCCATGCTCCAAATCCATTTTAAAGCCATTTTTAAGGCATTTCGCGCATACATGAAATGAACACATTTTTCTCCAAAACTATAACAGATGCAAGCTTGTCCTGTTTGGTGGAGATAATATTTAATAAAATAAGTAGAAATCTACTAAAAGTTTCGTTTGTTTATATTGCCATCCTGAGATAATCGTCTCCATGCTCCAAATCCATTTTAAAGCCATTTCAAAGGCATTTTGCGCATACATGAAATGAACACATTTTTCTCCAAAACTATAACACATGCAAGCTTGTCCTGTTTGGTGGAGATGATATTTAATAAAATAAGTAGAAATCCACTAAAAGTTTTGTTTGGTTATCTTGCAATCCCGAGATAATCGTCTCCATGCTCCAAATCCATTTTAAAGCCATTTCAAAGGCATTTTGCGCATACATGAAATGAACACATTTTTCTCCAAAACTATAACACATGCAAGCTTGTCCTGTTTGGTGGAGATGATATTTAATAAAATAAGTAGAAATCCACTAAAAGTTTTGTTTGGTTATCTTGCAATCCCGAGATAATCGTCTCCATGCTCCAAATCCATTTTAAAGCCATTTTTAAGGCATTTCGCGCATACATGAAATGAACACATTTTTCTCCAAAACTATAACAGATGCAAGCTTGTCCTGTTTGGTGGAGATGATATTTAATAAAATAAGTAGAAATCCACTAAAAGTTTTGTTTGGTTATCTTGCAATCCCGAGATAATCGTCTCCATGCTCCAAATCCATTTTAAAGCCATTTTTAAGGCATTTCGCGCATACATGAAATGAACACATTTTTCTCCAAAACTATAACAGATGCAAGCTTGTCCTGTTTGGTGGAGATGATATTTAATAAAATAAGTAGAAATCCACTAAAAGTTTTGTTTGGTTATCTTGCAATCCCGAGATAATCGTCTCCATGCTCCAAATCCATTTTAAAGCCATTTTTAAGGCATTTCGCGCATACATGAAATGAACACATTTTTCTCCAAAACTATAACAGATGCAAGCTTGTCCTGTTTGGCGGAGATGATATTTAATAAAATAAGTAGAAATCCACTAAAAGTTTTGTTTGGTTATCTTGCAATCCCGAGATAATCGTCTCCATGCTCCAAATCCATTTTAAAGCCATTTTAAGGCATTTCGCGCATACATGAAATGAACACATTTTTCTCCAAAACTATAACAGATGCAAGCTTGTCCTGTTTGGTGGAGATAATATTTAATAAAATAAGTAGAAATCTACTAAAAGTTTCGTTTGTTTATATTGCCATCCTGAGATAATCGTCTCCATGCTCCAAATCCATTTTAAAGCCATTTCAAAGGCATTTTGCGCATACATGAAATGAACACATTTTTCTCCAAAACTATAACACATGCAAGCTTGTCCTGTTTGGTGGAGATGATATTTAATAAAATAAGTAGAAATCCACTAAAAGTTTTGTTTGGTTATCTTGCAATCCCGAGATAATCGTCTCCATGCTCCAAATCCATTTTAAAGCCATTTTTAAGGCATTTCGCGCATACATGAAATGAACACATTTTTCTCCAAAACTATAACAGATGCAAGCTTGTCCTGTTTGGTGGAGATGATATTTAATAAAATAAGTAGAAATCCACTAAAAGTTTTGTTTGGTTATCTTGCAATCCCGAGATAATCGTCTCCATGCTCCAAATCCATTTTAAAGCCATTTTTAAGGCATTTCGCGCATACATGAAATGAACACATTTTTCTCCAAAACTATAACAGATGCAAGCTTGTCCTGTTTGGCGGAGATGATATTTAATAAAATAAGTAGAAATCCACTAAAAGTTTTGTTTGGTTATCTTGCAATCCCGAGATAATCGTCTCCATGCTCCAAATCCATTTTAAAGCCATTTTAAGGCATTTCGCGCATACATGAAATGAACACATTTTTCTCCAAAACTATAACAGATGCAAGCTTGTCCTGTTTGGTGGAGATAATATTTAATAAAATAAGTAGAAATCTACTAAAAGTTTCGTTTGTTTATATTGCCATCCTGAGATAATCGTCTCCATGCTCCAAATCCATTTTAAAGCCATTTCAAAGGCATTTTGCGCATACATGAAATGAACACATTTTTCTCCAAAACTATAACACATGCAAGCTTGTCCTGTTTGGTGGAGATGATATTTAATAAAATAAGTAGAAATCCACTAAAAGTTTTGTTTGGTTATCTTGCAATCCCGAGATAATCGTCTCCATGCTCCAAATCCATTTTAAAGCCATTTTTAAGGCATTTCGCGCATACATGAAATGAACACATTTTTCTCCAAAACTATAACAGATGCAAGCTTGTCCTGTTTGGTGGAGATGATATTTAATAAAATAAGTAGAAATCCACTAAAAGTTTTGTTTGGTTATCTTGCAATCCCGAGATAATCGTCTCCATGCTCCAAATCCATTTTAAAGCCATTTTTAAGGCATTTCGCGCATACATGAAATGAACACATTTTTCTCCAAAACTATAACAGATGCAAGCTTGTCCTGTTTGGTGGAGATAATATTTAATAAAATAAGTAGAAATCTACTAAAAGTTTCGTTTGTTTATATTGCCATCCTGAGATAATCGTCTCCATGCTCCAAATCCATTTTAAAGCCATTTCAAAGGCATTTTGCGCATACATGAAATGAACACATTTTTCTCCAAAACTATAACACATGCAAGCTTGTCCTGTTTGGTGGAGATGATATTTAATAAAATAAGTAGAAATCCACTAAAAGTTTTGTTTGGTTATCTTGCAATCCCGAGATAATCGTCTCCACGCTCCAAATCCATTTTAAAGCCATTTTTAAGGCATTTCGCGCATACATAAAATGAACACATTTTTCTCCAAAACTATAACAGATGCAAGCTTGTCCTGTTTGGTGGAGATGATATTTAATAAAATAAGTAGAAATCCACTAAAAGTTTTGTTTGGTTATCTTGAAATCCCGAGATAATCGTCTCCATGCTCCAAATCCATTTTAAAGCCATTTTTAAGGCATTTCGCGCATACATGAAATGAACACATTTTTCTCCAAAACTATAACAGATGCAAGCTTGTTCTGTTTGGTGGAGATAATATTTAATAAAATAAGTAGAAATCTACTAAAAGTTTCGTTTGTTTATATTGCCATCCTGAGATAATCGTCTCCATGCTCCAAATCCATTTTAAAGCCATTTCAAAGGCATTTTGCGCATACATGAAATGAACACATTTTTCTCCAAAACTATAACACATGCAAGTTTGTCCTGTTTGGTGGAGATGATATTTAATAAAATAAGTAGAAATCCACTAAAAGTTTTGTTTGGTTATCTTGCAATCCCGAGATAATCGTCTCCATGCTCCAAATCCATTTTAAAGCCATTTTTAAGGCATTTCGCGCATACATGAAATGAACACATTTTTCTCCAAAACTATAACAGATGCAAGCTTGTCCTGTTTGGTGGAGATGATATTTAATAAAATAAGTAGAAATCCACTAAAAGTTTTGTTTGGTTATCTTGCAATCCTGAGATAATCGTCTCCATGCTCCAAATCCATTTTAAAGCCATTTTTAAGGCATTTCGCGCATACATGAAATGAACACATTTTTCTCCAAAACTATAACAGATGCAAGCTTGTCCTGTTTGGTGGAGATAATATTTAATAAAATAAGTAGAAATCTACTAAAAGTTTCGTTTGTTTATATTGCCATCCTGAGATAATCGTCTCCATGCTCCAAATCCATTTTAAAGCCATTTCAAAGGCATTTTGCGCATACATGAAATGAACACATTTTTCTCCAAAACTATAACACATGCAAGCTTGTCCTGTTTGGTGGAGATGATATTTAATAAAATAAGTAGAAATCCACTAAAAGTTTTGTTTGGTTATCTTGCAATCCCGAGATAATCGTCTCCATGCTCCAAATCCATTTTAAAGCCATTTTTAAGGCATTTCGCGCATACATGAAATGAACACATTTTTCTCCAAAACTATAACAGATGCAAGCTTGTCCTGTTTGGTGGAGATGATATTTAATAAAATAAGTAGAAATCCACTAAAAGTTTTGTTTGGTTATCTTGCAATCCCGAGATAATCGTCTCCATGCTCCAAATCCATTTTAAAGCCATTTTTAAGGCATTTCGCGCATACATGAAATGAACACATTTTTCTCCAAAACTATAACAGATGCAAGTTTGTCCTGTTTGGTGGAGATAATATTTAATAAAATAAGTAGAAATCTACTAAAAGTTTCGTTTGTTTATATTGCCATCCTGAGATAATCGTCTCCATGCTCCAAATCCATTTTAAAGCCATTTCAAAGGCATTTTGCGCATACATGAAATGAACACATTTTTCTCCAAAACTATAACACATGCAAGCTTGTCCTGTTTGGTGGAGATGATATTTAATAATATAAGTAGAAATCCACTAAAAGTTTTGTTTGGTTATCTTGCAATCCCGAGATAATCGTCTCCATGCTCCAAATCCATTTTAAAGCCATTTTTAAGGCATTTCGCGCATACATAAAATGAACACATTTTTCTCCAAAACTATAACAGATGCAAGCTTGTCCTGTTTGGTGGAGATGATATTTAATAAAATAAGTAGAAATCCACTAAAAGTTTTGTTTGGTTATCTTGCAATCCCGAGATAATCGTCTCCATGCTCCAAATCCATTTTAAAGCCATTTTTAAGGCATTTCGCGCATACATGAAATGAACACATTTTTCTCCAAAACTATAACAGATGCAAGCTTGTCCTGTTTGGTGGAGATGATATTTAATAAAATAAGTAGAAATCCACTAAAAGTTTTGTTTGGTTATCTTGCAATCCCGAGATAATCGTCTCCATGCTCCAAATCCATTTTAAAGTCATTTTTAAGGCATTTCGCGCATACATGAAATGAACACATTTTTCTCCAAAACTATAACAGATGCAAGCTTGTCCTGTTTGGTGGAGATGATATTTAATAAAATAAGTAGAAATCCACTAAAAGTTTTGTTTGGTTATCTTGCAATCCCGAGATAATCGTCTCCATGCTCCAAATCCATTTTAAAGCCATTTTTAAGGCATTTCGCGCATACATGAAATGAACACATTTTTCTCCAAAACTATAACAGATGCAAGCTTGTCCTGTTTGGTGGAGATAATATTTAATAAAATATGTAGAAATCTACTAAAAGTTTCGTTTGTTTATATTGCCATCCTGAGATAATCGTCTCCATGCTCCAAATCCATTTTAAAGCCATTTCAAGGGCATTTTGCGCATACATGAAATGAACACATTTTTCTCCAAAACTATAACACATGCAAGCTTGTCCTGTTTGGTGGAGATGATATTTAATAAAATAAGTAGAAATCCACTAAAAGTTTTGTTTGGTTATCTTGCAATCCCGAGATAATCGTCTCCATGCTCCAAATCCATTTTAAAGCCATTTTTAAGGCATTTCGCGCATACATGAAATGAACACATTTTTCTCCAAAACTATAACAGATGCAAGCTTGTCCTGTTTGGTGGAGATGATATTTAATAAAATAAGTAGAAATCCACTAAAAGTTTTGTTTGGTTATCTTGCAATCCCGAGATAATCGTCTCCATGCTCCAAATCCATTTTAAAGCCATTTTTAAGGCATTTCGCGCATACATGAAATGAACACATTTTTCTCCAAAACTATAACAGATGCAAGCTTGTCCTGTTTGGTGGAGATGATATTTAATAAAATAAGTAGAAATCCACTAAAAGTTTTGTTTGGTTATCTTGCAATCCCGAGATAATCGTCTCCATGCTCCAAATCCATTTTAAAGCCATTTTTAAGGCATTTCGCGCATACATGAAATGAACACATTTTTCTCCAAAACTATAACAGATGCAAGCTTGTCCTGTTTGGTGGAGATGATATTTAATAAAATAAGTAGAAATCCACTAAAAGTTTTGTTTGGTTATCTTGCAATCCCGAGATAATCGTCTCCATGCTCCAAATCCATTTTAAAGTCATTTTTAAGGCATTTCGCGCATACATGAAATGAACACATTTTTCTCCAAAACTATAACAGATGCAAGCTTGTCCTGTTTGGTGGAGATGATATTTAATAAAATAAGTAGAAATCCACTAAAAGTTTTGTTTGGTTATCTTGCAATCCCGAGATAATCGTCTCCATGCTCCAAATCCATTTTAAAGCCATTTTTAAGGCATTTCGCGCATACATGAAATGAACACATTTTTCTCCAAAACTATAACAGATGCAAGCTTGTCCTGTTTGGTGGAGATAATATTTAATAAAATAAGTAGAAATCTACTAAAAGTTTCGTTTGTTTATATTGCCATCCTGAGATAATCGTCTCCATGCTCCAAATCCATTTTAAAGCCATTTCAAGGGCATTTTGCGCATACATGAAATGAACACATTTTTCTCCAAAACTATAACACATGCAAGCTTGTCCTGTTTGGTGGAGATGATATTTAATAAAATAAGTAGAAATCCACTAAAAGTTTTGTTTGGTTATCTTGCAATCCCGAGATAATCGTCTCCATGCTCCAAATCCATTTTAAAGCCATTTTTAAGGCATTTCGCGCATACATGAAATGAACACATTTTTCTCCAAAACTATAACAGATGCAAGCTTGTCCTGTTTGGTGGAGATGATATTTAATAAAATAAGTAGAAATCCACTAAAAGTTTTGTTTGGTTATCTTGCAATCCCGAGATAATCGTCTCCATGCTCCAAATCCATTTTAAAGCCATTTTTAAGGCATTTCGCGCATACATGAAATGAACACATTTTTCTCCAAAACTATAACAGATGCAAGCTTGTCCTGTTTGGTGGAGATAATATTTAATAAAATAAGTAGAAATCTACTAAAAGTTTCGTTTGTTTATATTGCCATCCTGAGATAATCGTCTCCATGCTCCAAATCCATTTTAAAGCCATTTCAAAGGCATTTTGCGCATACATGAAATGAACACATTTTTCTCCAAAACTATAACACATGCAAGCTTGTCCTGTTTGGTGGAGATGATATTTAATAAAATAAGTAGAAATCCACTAAAAGTTTTGTTTGGTTATCTTGCAATCCCGAGATAATCGTCTCCATGCTCCAAATCCATTTTAAAGCCATTTCAAAGGCATTTTGCGCATACATGAAATGAACACATTTTTCTCCAAAACTATAACACATGCAAGCTTGTCCTGTTTGGTGGAGATGATATTTAATAAAATAAGTAGAAATCCACTAAAAGTTTTGTTTGGTTATCTTGCAATCCCGAGATAATCGTCTCCATGCTCCAAATCCATTTTAAAGCCATTTTTAAGGCATTTCGCGCATACATGAAATGAACACATTTTTCTCCAAAACTATAACAGATGCAAGCTTGTCCTGTTTGGTGGAGATGATATTTAATAAAATAAGTAGAAATCCACTAAAAGTTTTGTTTGGTTATATTGCAATCCCGAGATAATCGTCTCCATGCTCCAAATCCATTTTAAAGCCATTTTTAAGGCATTTCGCGCATACATGAAATGAACACATTTTTCTCCAAAACTATAACAGATGCAAGCTTGTCCTGTTTGGCGGAGATGATATTTAATAAAATAAGTAGAAATCCACTAAAAGTTTTGTTTGGTTATCTTGCAATCCCGAGATAATCGTCTCCATGCTCCAAATCCATTTTAAAGCCATTTTTAAGGCATTTCGCGCATACATGAAATGAACACATTTTTCTCCAAAACTATAACAGATGCAAGCTTGTCCTGTTTGGTGGAGATAATATTTAATAAAATAAGTAGAAATCTACTAAAAGTTTCGTTTGTTTATATTGCCATCCTGAGATAATCGTCTCCATGCTCCAAATCCATTTTAAAGCCATTTCAAAGGCATTTTGCGCATACATGAAATGAACACATTTTTCTCCAAAACTATAACACATGCAAGCTTGTCCTGTTTGGTGGAGATGATATTTAATAAAATAAGTAGAAATCCACTAAAAGTTTTGTTTGGTTATCTTGCAATCCCGAGATAATCGTCTCCATGCTCCAAATCCATTTTAAAGCCATTTTTAAGGCATTTCGCGCATACATGAAATGAACACATTTTTCTCCAAAACTATAACAGATGCAAGCTTGTCCTGTTTGGTGGAGATGATATTTAATAAAATAAGTAGAAATCCACTAAAAGTTTTGTTTGGTTATCTTGCAATCCCGAGATAATCGTCTCCATGCTCCAAATCCATTTTAAAGCCATTTTTAAGGCATTTCGCGCATACATGAAATGAACACATTTTTCTCCAAAACTATAACAGATGCAAGCTTGTCCTGTTTGGTGGAGATGATATTTAATAAAATAAGTAGAAATCCACTAAAAGTTTTGTTTGGTTATCTTGCAATCCCGAGATAATCGTCTCCATGCTCCAAATCCATTTTAAAGCCATTTCAAAGGCATTTTGCGCATACATGAAATGAACACATTTTTCTCCAAAACTATAACACATGCAAGCTTGTCCTGTTTGGTGGAGATGATATTTAATAAAATAAGTAGAAATCCACTAAAAGTTTTGTTTGGTTATCTTGCAATCCCGAGATAATCGTCTCCATGCTCCAAATCCATTTTAAAGCCATTTTTAAGGCATTTCGCGCATACATGAAATGAACACATTTTTCTCCAAAACTATAACAGATGCAAGCTTGTCCTGTTTGGTGGAGATGATATTTAATAAAATAAGTAGAAATCCACTAAAAGTTTTGTTTGGTTATCTTGCAATCCCGAGATAATCGTCTCCATGCTCCAAATCCATTTTAAAGCCATTTTTAAGGCATTTCGCGCATACATGAAATGAACACATTTTTCTCCAAAACTATAACAGATGCAAGCTTGTCCTGTTTGGTGGAGATGATATTTAATAAAATAAGTAGAAATCCACTAAAAGTTTTGTTTGGTTATCTTGCAATCCCGAGATAATCGTCTCCATGCTCCAAATCCATTTTAAAGCCATTTTTATGGCATTTCGCGCATACATGAAATGAACACATTTTTCTCCAAAACTATAACAGATGCAAGCTTGTCCTGTTTGGTGGAGATGATATTTAATAAAATATGTAGAAATCCACTAAAAGTTTTGTTTGGTTATCTTGCAATCCCGAGATAATCGTCTCCATGCTCCAAATCCATTTTAAAGCCATTTTTAAGGCATTTCGCGCATACATGAAATGAACACATTTTTCTCCAAAACTATAATAGATGCAAGCTTGTCCTGTTTGGTGGAGATGATATTTAATAAAATAAGTAGAAATCCACTAAAAGTTTTGTTTGGTTATCTTGCAATCCCGAGATAATCGTCTCCATGCTCCAAATCCATTTTAAAGCCATTTTTAAGGCATTTCGCGCATACATGAAATGAACACATTTTTCTCCAAAACTATAACAGATGCAAGCTTGTCCTGTTTGGTGGAGATAATATTTAATAAAATAAGTAGAAATCTACTAAAAGTTTCGTTTGTTTATATTGCCATCCTGAGATAATCGTCTCCATGCTCCAAATCCATTTTAAAGCCATTTCAAAGGCATTTTGCGCATACATGAAATGAACACATTTTTCTCCAAAACTATAACACATGCAAGCTTGTCCTGTTTGGTGGAGATGATATTTAATAAAATAAGTAGAAATCCACTAAAAGTTTTGTTTGGTTATCTTGCAATCCCGAGATAATCGTCTCCACGCTCCAAATCCATTTTAAAGCCATTTTTAAGGCATTTCGCGCATACATAAAATGAACACATTTTTCTCCAAAACTATAACAGATGCAAGCTTGTCCTGTTTGGTGGAGATGATATTTAATAAAATAAGTAGAAATCCACTAAAAGTTTTGTTTGGTTATCTTGCAATCCCGAGATAATCGTCTCCATGCTCCAAATCCATTTTAAAGCCATTTTTAAGGCATTTCGCGCATACATGAAATGAACACATTTTTCTCCAAAACTATAACAGATGCAAGCTTGTTCTGTTTGGTGGAGATAATATTTAATAAAAATAAGTAGAAATCTACTAAAAGTTTCGTTTGTTTATATTGCCATCCTGAGATAATCGTCTCCATGCTCCAAATCCATTTTAAAGCCATTTCAAAGGCATTTTGCGCATACATGAAATGAACACATTTTTCTCCAAAACTATAACACATGCAAGTTTGTCCTGTTTGGTGGAGATGATATTTAATAAAATAAGTAGAAATCCACTAAAAGTTTTGTTTGGTTATCTTGCAATCCCGAGATAATCGTCTCCATGCTCCAAATCCATTTTAAAGCCATTTTTAAGGCATTTCGCGCATACATGAAATGAACACATTTTTCTCCAAAACTATAACAGATGCAAGCTTGTCCTGTTTGGTGGAGATGATATTTAATAAAATAAGTAGAAATCCACTAAAAGTTTTGTTTGGTTATCTTGCAATCCTGAGATAATCGTCTCCATGCTCCAAATCCATTTTAAAGCCATTTTTAAGGCATTTCGCGCATACATGAAATGAACACATTTTTCTCCAAAACTATAACAGATGCAAGCTTGTCCTGTTTGGTGGAGATAATATTTAATAAAATAAGTAGAAATCTACTAAAAGTTTCGTTTGTTTATATTGCCATCCTGAGATAATCGTCTCCATGCTCCAAATCCATTTTAAAGCCATTTCAAAGGCATTTTGCGCATACATGAAATGAACACATTTTTCTCCAAAACTATAACACATGCAAGCTTGTCCTGTTTGGTGGAGATAATATTTAATAAAATAAGTAGAAATCCACTAAAAGTTTTGTTTGGTTATCTTGCAATCCCGAGATAATCGTCTCCATGCACCAAATCTATTTTAAAGCCATTTTTAAGGCATTTCGCGCATACATGAAATGAACACATTTTTCTCCAAAACTATAACAGATGCAAGCTTGTCCTGTTTGGTGGAGATGATATTTAATAAAATAAGTAGAAATCCACTAAAAGTTTTGTTTGGTTATCTTGCAATCCCGAGATAATCGTCTCCATGCTCCAAATCCATTTTAAAGCCATTTTTAAGGCATTTCGCGCATACATGAAATGAACACATTTTTCTCCAAAACTATAACAGATGCAAGCTTGTCCTGTTTGGTGGAGATGATATTTAATAAAATAAGTAGAAATCCACTAAAAGTTTTGTTTGGTTATCTTGCAATCCCGAGATAATCGTCTCCATGCTCCAAATCCATTTTAAAGCCATTTTTAAGGCATTTCGCGCATACATGAAATGAACACATTTTTCTCCAAAACTATAACAGATGCAAGCTTGTCCTGTTTGGTGGAGATAATATTTAATAAAATAAGTAGAAATCTACTAAAAGTTTCGTTTGTTTATATTGCCATCCTGAGATAATCGTCTCCATGCTCCAAATCCATTTTAAAGCCATTTCAAAGGCATTTTGCGCATACATGAAATGAACACATTTTTCTCCAAAACTATAACACATGCAAGCTTGTCCTGTTTGGTGGAGATGATATTTAATAATATAAGTAGAAATCCACTAAAAGTTTTGTTTGGTTATCTTGCAATCCCGAGATAATCGTCTCCATGCTCCAAATCCATTTTAAAGCCATTTTTAAGGCATTTCGCGCATACATAAAATGAACACATTTTTCTCCAAAACTATAACAGATGCAAGCTTGTCCTGTTTGGTGGAGATGATATTTAATAAAATAAGTAGAAATCCACTAAAAGTTTTGTTTGGTTATCTTGCAATCCCGAGATAATCGTCTCCATGCTCCAAATCCATTTTAAAGCCATTTTTAAGGCATTTCGCGCATACATGAAATGAACACATTTTTCTCCAAAACTATAACAGATGCAAGCTTGTCCTGTTTGGTGGAGATGATATTTAATAAAATAAGTAGAAATCCACTAAAAGTTTTGTTTGGTTATCTTGCAATCCCGAGATAATCGTCTCCATGCTCCAAATCCATTTTAAAGTCATTTTTAAGGCATTTCGCGCATACATGAAATGAACACATTTTTCTCCAAAACTATAACAGATGCAAGCTTGTCCTGTTTGGTGGAGATGATATTTAATAAAATAAGTAGAAATCCACTAAAAGTTTTGTTTGGTTATCTTGCAATCCCGAGATAATCGTCTCCATGCTCCAAATCCATTTTAAAGCCATTTTAAGGCATTTCGCGCATACATGAAATGAACACATTTTTCTCCAAAACTATAACAGATGCAAGCTTGTCCTGTTTGGTGGAGATAATATTTAATAAAATAAGTAGAAATCTACTAAAAGTTTCGTTTGTTTATATTGCCATCCTGAGATAATCGTCTCCATGCTCCAAATCCATTTTAAAGCCATTTCAAGGGCATTTTGCGCATACATGAAATGAACACATTTTTCTCCAAAACTATAACACATGCAAGCTTGTCCTGTTTGGTGGAGATGATATTTAATAAAATAAGTAGAAATCCACTAAAAGTTTTGTTTGGTTATCTTGCAATCCCGAGATAATCGTCTCCATGCTCCAAATCCATTTTAAAGCCATTTTTAAGGCATTTCGCGCATACATGAAATGAACACATTTTTCTCCAAAACTATAACAGATGCAAGCTTGTCCTGTTTGGTGGAGATGATATTTAATAAAATAAGTAGAAATCCACTAAAAGTTTTGTTTGGTTATCTTGCAATCCCGAGATAATCGTCTCCATGCTCCAAATCCATTTTAAAGCCATTTTTAAGGCATTTCGCGCATACATGAAATGAACACATTTTTCTCCAAAACTATAACAGATGCAAGCTTGTCCTGTTTGGTGGAGATGATATTTAATAAAATAAGTAGAAATCCACTAAAAGTTTTGTTTGGTTATCTTGCAATCCCGAGATAATCGTCTCCATGCTCCAAATCCATTTTAAAGCCATTTTTAAGGCATTTCGCGCATACATGAAATGAACACATTTTTCTCCAAAACTATAACAGATGCAAGCTTGTCCTGTTTGGTGGAGATGATATTTAATAAAATAAGTAGAAATCCACTAAAAGTTTTGTTTGGTTATCTTGCAATCCCGAGATAATCGTCTCCATGCTCCAAATCCATTTTAAAGTCATTTTTAAGGCATTTCGCGCATACATGAAATGAACACATTTTTCTCCAAAACTATAACAGATGCAAGCTTGTCCTGTTTGGTGGAGATGATATTTAATAAAATAAGTAGAAATCCACTAAAAGTTTTGTTTGGTTATCTTGCAATCCCGAGATAATCGTCTCCATGCTCCAAATCCATTTTAAAGCCATTTTTAAGGCATTTCGCGCATACATGAAATGAACACATTTTTCTCCAAAACTATAACAGATGCAAGCTTGTCCTGTTTGGTGGAGATAATATTTAATAAAATAAGTAGAAATCTACTAAAAGTTTCGTTTGTTTATATTGCCATCCTGAGATAATCGTCTCCATGCTCCAAATCCATTTTAAAGCCATTTCAAAGGCATTTTGCGCATACATGAAATGAACACATTTTTCTCCAAAACTATAACACATGCAAGCTTGTCCTGTTTGGTGGAGATGATATTTAATAAAATAAGTAGAAATCCACTAAAAGTTTTGTTTGGTTATCTTGCAATCCCGAGATAATCGTCTCCATGCTCCAAATCCATTTTAAAGCCATTTTTAAGGCATTTCGCGCATACATGAAATGAACACATTTTTCTCCAAAACTATAACAGATGCAAGCTTGTCCTGTTTGGTGGAGATAATATTTAATAAAATAAGTAGAAATCTACTAAAAGTTTCGTTTGTTTATATTGCCATCCTGAGATAATCGTCTCCATGCTCCAAATCCATTTTAAAGCCATTTCAAAGGCATTTTGCGCATACATGAAATGAACACATTTTTCTCCAAAACTATAACACATGCAAGCTTGTCCTGTTTGGTGGAGATGATATTTAATAATATAAGTAGAAATCCACTAAAAGTTTTGTTTGGTTATCTTGCAATCCCGAGATAATCGTCTCCATGCTCCAAATCCATTTTAAAGCCATTTTTAAGGCATTTCGCGCATACATAAAATGAACACATTTTTCTCCAAAACTATAACAGATGCAAGCTTGTCCTGTTTGGTGGAGATGATATTTAATAAAATAAGTAGAAATCCACTAAAAGTTTTGTTTGGTTATCTTGCAATCCCGAGATAATCGTCTCCATGCTCCAAATCCATTTTAAAGCCATTTTTAAGGCATTTCGCGCATACATGAAATGAACACATTTTTCTCCAAAACTATAACAGATGCAAGCTTGTCCTGTTTGGTGGAGATGATATTTAATAAAATAAGTAGAAATCCACTAAAAGTTTTGTTTGGTTATCTTGCAATCCCGAGATAATCGTCTCCATGCTCCAAATCCATTTTAAAGTCATTTTTAAGGCATTTCGCGCATACATGAAATGAACACATTTTTCTCCAAAACTATAACAGATGCAAGCTTGTCCTGTTTGGTGGAGATGATATTTAATAAAATAAGTAGAAATCCACTAAAAGTTTTGTTTGGTTATCTTGCAATCCCGAGATAATCGTCTCCATGCTCCAAATCCATTTTAAAGCCATTTTAAGGCATTTCGCGCATACATGAAATGAACACATTTTTCTCCAAAACTATAACAGATGCAAGCTTGTCCTGTTTGGTGGAGATAATATTTAATAAAATAAGTAGAAATCTACTAAAAGTTTCGTTTGTTTATATTGCCATCCTGAGATAATCGTCTCCATGCTCCAAATCCATTTTAAAGCCATTTCAAGGGCATTTTGCGCATACATGAAATGAACACATTTTTCTCCAAAACTATAACACATGCAAGCTTGTCCTGTTTGGTGGAGATGATATTTAATAAAATAAGTAGAAATCCACTAAAAGTTTTGTTTGGTTATCTTGCAATCCCGAGATAATCGTCTCCATGCTCCAAATCCATTTTAAAGCCATTTTTAAGGCATTTCGCGCATACATGAAATGAACACATTTTTCTCCAAAACTATAACAGATGCAAGCTTGTCCTGTTTGGTGGAGATGATATTTAATAAAATAAGTAGAAATCCACTAAAAGTTTTGTTTGGTTATCTTGCAATCCCGAGATAATCGTCTCCATGCTCCAAATCCATTTTAAAGCCATTTTTAAGGCATTTCGCGCATACATGAAATGAACACATTTTTCTCCAAAACTATAACAGATGCAAGCTTGTCCTGTTTGGTGGAGATGATATTTAATAAAATAAGTAGAAATCCACTAAAAGTTTTGTTTGGTTATCTTGCAATCCCGAGATAATCGTCTCCATGCTCCAAATCCATTTTAAAGCCATTTTTAAGGCATTTCGCGCATACATGAAATGAACACATTTTTCTCCAAAACTATAACAGATGCAAGCTTGTCCTGTTTGGTGGAGATGATATTTAATAAAATAAGTAGAAATCCACTAAAAGTTTTGTTTGGTTATCTTGCAATCCCGAGATAATCGTCTCCATGCTCCAAATCCATTTTAAAGTCATTTTTAAGGCATTTCGCGCATACATGAAATGAACACATTTTTCTCCAAAACTATAACAGATGCAAGCTTGTCCTGTTTGGTGGAGATGATATTTAATAAAATAAGTAGAAATCCACTAAAAGTTTTGTTTGGTTATCTTGCAATCCCGAGATAATCGTCTCCATGCTCCAAATCCATTTTAAAGCCATTTTTAAGGCATTTCGCGCATACATGAAATGAACACATTTTTCTCCAAAACTATAACAGATGCAAGCTTGTCCTGTTTGGTGGAGATAATATTTAATAAAATAAGTAGAAATCTACTAAAAGTTTCGTTTGTTTATATTGCCATCCTGAGATAATCGTCTCCATGCTCCAAATCCATTTTAAAGCCATTTCAAAGGCATTTTGCGCATACATGAAATGAACACATTTTTCTCCAAAACTATAACACATGCAAGCTTGTCCTGTTTGGTGGAGATGATATTTAATAAAATAAGTAGAAATCCACTAAAAGTTTTGTTTGGTTATCTTGCAATCCCGAGATAATCGTCTCCATGCTCCAAATCCATTTTAAAGCCATTTTTAAGGCATTTCGCGCATACATGAAATGAACACATTTTTCTCCAAAACTATAACAGATGCAAGCTTGTCCTGTTTGGTGGAGATGATATTTAATAAAATAAGTAGAAATCCACTAAAAGTTTTGTTTGGTTATCTTGCAATCCCGAGATAATCGTCTCCATGCTCCAAATCCATTTTAAAGCCATTTTTAAGGCATTTCGCGCATACATGAAATGAACACATTTTTCTCCAAAACTATAACAGATGCAAGCTTGTCCTGTTTGGTGGAGATAATATTTAATAAAATAAGTAGAAATCTACTAAAAGTTTCGTTTGTTTATATTGCCATCCTGAGATAATCGTCTCCATGCTCCAAATCCATTTTAAAGCCATTTCAAAGGCATTTTGCGCATACATGAAATGAACACATTTTTCTCCAAAACTATAACACATGCAAGCTTGTCCTGTTTGGTGGAGATGATATTTAATAAAATAAGTAGAAATCCACTAAAAGTTTTGTTTGGTTATCTTGCAATCCCGAGATAATCGTCTCCATGCTCCAAATCCATTTTAAAGCCATTTTTAAGGCATTTCGCGCATACATGAAATGAACACATTTTTCTCCAAAACTATAACAGATGCAAGCTTGTCCTGTTTGGTGGAGATGATATTTAATAAAATAAGTAGAAATCCACTAAAAGTTTTGTTTGGTTATCTTGCAATCCCGAGATAATCGTCTCCATGCTCCAAATCCATTTTAAAGCCATTTCAAAGGCATTTTGCGCATACATGAAATGAACACATTTTTCTCCAAAACTATAACACATGCAAGCTTGTCCTGTTTGGTGGAGATGATATTTAATAAAATAAGTAGAAATCCACTAAAAGTTTTGTTTGGTTATCTTGCAATCCCGAGATAATCGTCTCCATGCTCCAAATCCATTTTAAAGCCATTTTTAAGGCATTTCGCGCATACATGAAATGAACACATTTTTCTCCAAAACTATAACAGATGCAAGCTTGTCCTGTTTGGTGGAGATGATATTTAATAAAATAAGTAGAAATCCACTAAAAGTTTTGTTTGGTTATCTTGCAATCCCGAGATAATCGTCTCCATGCTCCAAATCCATTTTAAAGCCATTTTTAAGGCATTTCGCGCATACATGAAATGAACACATTTTTCTCCAAAACTATAACAGATGCAAGCTTGTCCTGTTTGGTGGAGATGATATTTAATAAAATAAGTAGAAATCCACTAAAAGTTTTGTTTGGTTATCTTGCAATCCCGAGATAATCGTCTCCATGCTCCAAATCCATTTTAAAGCCATTTTTAAGGCATTTCGCGCATACATGAAATGAACACATTTTTCTCCAAAACTATAACAGATGCAAGCTTGTCCTGTTTGGTGGAGATGATATTTAATAAAATATGTAGAAATCCACTAAAAGTTTTGTTTGGTTATCTTGCAATCCCGAGATAATCGTCTCCATGCTCCAAATCCATTTTAAAGCCATTTTTAAGGCATTTCGCGCATACATGAAATGAACACATTTTTCTCCAAAACTATAATAGATGCAAGCTTGTCCTGTTTGGTGGAGATGATATTTAATAAAATAAGTAGAAATCCACTAAAAGTTTTGTTTGGTTATCTTGCAATCCCGAGATAATCGTCTCCATGCTCCAAATCCATTTTAAAGCCATTTTTAAGGCATTTCGCGCATACATGAAATGAACACATTTTTCTCCAAAACTATAACAGATGCAAGCTTGTCCTGTTTGGTGGAGATAATATTTAATAAAATAAGTAGAAATCTACTAAAAGTTTCGTTTGTTTATATTGCCATCCTGAGATAATCGTCTCCATGCTCCAAATCCATTTTAAAGCCATTTCAAAGGCATTTTGCGCATACATGAAATGAACACATTTTTCTCCAAAACTATAACACATGCAAGCTTGTCCTGTTTGGTGGAGATGATATTTAATAAAATAAGTAGAAATCCACTAAAAGTTTTGTTTGGTTATCTTGCAATCCCGAGATAATCGTCTCCATGCTCCAAATCCATTTTAAAGCCATTTCAAAGGCATTTTGCGCATACATGAAATGAACACATTTTTCTCCAAAACTATAACAGATGCAAGCTTGTCCTGTTTGGTGGAGATGATATTTAATAAAATAAGTAGAAATCCACTAAAAGTTTTGTTTGGTTATCTTGCAATCCCGAGATAATCGTCTCCATGCTCCAAATCCATTTTAAAGCCATTTTTAAGGCATTTCGCGCATACATGAAATGAACACATTTTTCTCCAAAACTATAACAGATGCAAGCTTGTCCTGTTTGGTGGAGATGATATTTAATAAAATAAGTAGAAATCCACTAAAAGTTTTGTTTGGTTATCTTGCAATCCCGAGATAATCGTCTCCATGCTCCAAATCCATTTTAAAGCCATTTTTAAGGCATTTCGCACATACATGAAATGAACACATTTTTCTCCAAAACTATAACAGATGCAAGCTTGTCCTGTTTGGTGGAGATGATATTTAATAAAATAAGTAGAAATCCACTAAAAGTTTTGTTTGGTTATCTTGCAATCCCGAGATAATCGTCTCCATGCTCCCTATCCATTTTAAAGCCATTTTTAAGGCATTTCGCGCATACATGAAATGAACACATTTTTCTCCAAAACTATAATAGATGCAAGCTTGTCCTGTTTGGTGGAGATGATATTTAATAAAATAAGTAGAAATCCACTAAAAGTTTTGTTTGGTTATCTTGCAATCCCGAGATAATCGTCTCCATGCTCCAAATCCATTTTAAAGCCATTTTTAAGGCATTTCGCGCATACATGAAATGAACACATTTTTCTCCAAAACTATAACAGATGCAAGCTTGTCCTGTTTGGTGGAGATGATATTTAATAAAATAAGTAGAAATCCACTAAAAGTTTTGTTTGGTTATCTTGCAATCCCGAGATAATCGTCTCCATGCTCCAAATCCATTTTAAAGCCATTTTTAAGGCATTTCGCGCATACATGAAATGAACACATTTTTCTCCAAAACTATAACAGATGCAAGCTTGTCCTGTTTGGTGGAGATGATATTTAATAAAATAAGTAGAAATCCACTAAAAGTTTTGTTTGGTTATCTTGCAATCCCGAGATAATCGTCTCCATGCTCCAAATCCATTTTAAAGCCATTTTTAAGGCATTTCGCACATACATGAAATGAACACATTTTTCTCCAAAACTATAACAGATGCAAGCTTGTCCTGTTTGGTGGAGATGATATTTAATAAAATAAGTAGAAATCCACTAAAAGTTTTGTTTGGTTATCTTGCAATCCCGAGATAATCGTCTCCATGCTCCAAATCCATTTTAAAGCCATTTTTAAGGCATTTCGCGCATACATGAAATGAACACATTTTTCTCCAAAACTATAATAGATGCAAGCTTGTCCTGTTTGGTGGAGATGATATTTAATAAAATAAGTAGAAATCCACTAAAAGTTTTGTTTGGTTATCTTGCAATCCCGAGATAATCGTCTCCATGCTCCAAATCCATTTTAAAGCCATTTTTAAGGCATTTCGCGCATACATGAAATGAACACATTTTTCTCCAAAACTATAACAGATGCAAGCTTGTCCTGTTTGGTGGAGATGATATTTAATAAAATAAGTAGAAATCCACTAAAAGTTTTGTTTGGTTATCTTGCAATCCTGAGATAATCGTCTCCATGCTCCAAATCCATTTTAAAGCCATTTTTAAGGCATTTCGCGCATACATGAAATGAACACATTTTTCTCCAAAACTATAACAGATGCAAGCTTGTCCTGTTTGGTGGAGATAATATTTAATAAAATAAGTAGAAATCTACTAAAAGTTTCGTTTGTTTATATTGCCATCCTGAGATAATCGTCTCCATGCTCCAAATCCATTTTAAAGCCATTTCAAAGGCATTTTGCGCATACATGAAATGAACACATTTTTCTCCAAAACTATAACACATGCAAGCTTGTCCTGTTTGGTGGAGATGATATTTAATAAAATAAGTAGAAATCCACTAAAAGTTTTGTTTGGTTATCTTGCAATCCCGAGATAATCGTCTCCATGCTCCAAATCCATTTTAAAGCCATTTTTAAGGCATTTCGCGCATACATGAAATGAACACATTTTTCTCCAAAACTATAACAGATGCAAGCTTGTCCTGTTTGGTGGAGATGATATTTAATAAAATAAGTAGAAATCCACTAAAAGTTTTGTTTGGTTATCTTGCAATCCCGAGATAATCGTCTCCATGCTTCAAATCCATTTTAAAGCCATTTTTAAGGCATTTCGCGCATACATGAAATGAACACATTTTTCTCCAAAACTATAACAGATGCAAGCTTGTCCTGTTTGGTGGAGATAATATTTAATAAAATAAGTAGAAATCTACTAAAAGTTTCGTTTGTTTATATTGCCATCCTGAGATAATCGTCTCCATGCTCCAAATCCATTTTAAAGCCATTTCAAAGGCATTTTGCGCATACATGAAATGAACACATTTTTCTCCAAAACTATAACACATGCAAGCTTGTCCTGTTTGGTGGAGATGATATTTAACAAAATAAGTAGAAATCCACTAAAAGTTTTGTTTGGTTATCTTGCAATCCCGAGATAATCGTCTCCATGCTCCAAATCCATTTTAAAGCCATTTCAAAGGCATTTTGCGCATACATGAAATGAACACATTTTTCTCCAAAACTATAACACATGCAAGCTTGTCCTGTTTGGTGGAGATGATATTTAATAAAATAAGTAGAAATCCACTAAAAGTTTTGTTTGGTTATCTTGCAATCCCGAGATAATCGTCTCCATGCTCCAAATCCATTTTAAAGCCATTTTTAAGGCATTTCGCGCATACATGAAATGAACACATTTTTCTCCAAAACTATAACAGATGCAAGCTTGTCCTGTTTGGTGGAGATGATATTTAATAAAATAAGTAGAAATCCACTAAAAGTTTTGTTTGGTTATCTTGCAATCCCGAGATAATCGTCTCCATGCTCCAAATCCATTTTAAAGCCATTTTTAAGGCATTTCGCGCATACATGAAATGAACACATTTTTCTCCAAAACTATAACAGATGCAAGCTTGTCCTGTTTGGTGGAGATGATATTTAATAAAATAAGTAGAAATCCACTAAAAGTTTTGTTTGGTTATCTTGCAATCCCGAGATAATCGTCTCCATGCTCCAAATCCATTTTAAAGCCATTTTTAAGGCATTTCGCGCATACATGAAATGAACACATTTTTCTCCAAAACTATAACAGATGCAAGCTTGTCCTGTTTGGTGGAGATGATATTTAATAAAATAAGTAGAAATCCACTAAAAGTTTTGTTTGGTTATCTTGCAATCCCGAGATAATCGTCTCCATGCTCCAAATCCATTTTAAAGCCATTTTTAAGGCATTTCGCGCATACATGAAATGAACACATTTTTCTCCAAAACTATAACAGATGCAAGCTTGTCCTGTTTGGTGGAGATAATATTTAATAAAATAAGTAGAAATCTACTAAAAGTTTCGTTTGTTTATATTGCCATCCTGAGATAATCGTCTCCATGCTCCAAATCCATTTTAAAGCCATTTCAAAGGCATTTTGCGCATACATGAAATGAACACATTTTTCTCCAAAACTATAACACATGCAAGCTTGTCCTGTTTGGTGGAGATGATATTTAATAAAATAAGTAGAAATCCACTAAAAGTTTTGTTTGGTTATCTTGCAATCCCGAGATAATCGTCTCCACGCTCCAAATCCATTTTAAAGCCATTTTTAAGGCATTTCGCGCATACATAAAATGAACACATTTTTCTCCAAAACTATAACAGATGCAAGCTTGTCCTGTTTGGTGGAGATGATATTTAATAAAATAAGTAGAAATCCACTAAAAGTTTTGTTTGGTTATCTTGCAATCCTGAGATAATCGTCTCCATGCTCCAAATCCATTTTAAAGCCATTTTTAAGGCATTACGCGCATACATGAAATGAACACATTTTTCTCCAAAACTATAACAGATGCAAGCTTGTCCTGTTTGGTGGAGATAATATTTAATAAAATAAGTAGAAATCTACTAAAAGTTTCGTTTGTTTATATTGCCATCCTGAGATAATCGTCTCCATGCTCCAAATCCATTTTAAAGCCATTTCAAAGGCATTTTGCGCATACATGAAATGAACACATTTTTCTCCAAAACTATAACACATGCAAGCTTGTCCTGTTTGGTGGAGATGATATTTAATAAAATAAGTAGAAATCCACTAAAAGTTTTGTTTGGTTATCTTGCAATCCCGAGATAATCGTCTCCATGCACCAAATCCATTTTAAAGCCATTTTTAAGGCATTTCGCGCATACATGAAATGAACACATTTTTCTCCAAAACTATAACAGATGCAAGCTTGTCCTGTTTGGTGGAGATGATATTTAATAAAATAAGTAGAAATCCACTAAAAGTTTTGTTTGGTTATCTTGCAATCCCGAGATAATCGTCTCCATGCTCCAAATCCATTTTAAAGCCATTTTTAAGGCATTTCGCGCATACATGAAATGAACACATTTTTCTCCAAAACTATAACAGATGCAAGCTTGTCCTGTTTGGTGGAGATGATATTTAATAAAATAAGTAGAAATCCACTAAAAGTTTTGTTTGGTTATCTTGCAATCCCGAGATAATCGTCTCCATGCTCCAAATCCATTTTAAAGCCATTTTTAAGGCATTTCGCGCATACATGAAATGAACACATTTTTCTCCAAAACTATAACAGATGCAAGCTTGTCCTGTTTGGTGGAGATAATATTTAATAAAATAAGTAGAAATCTACTAAAAGTTTCGTTTGTTTATATTGCCATCCTGAGATAATCGTCTCCATGCTCCAAATCCATTTTAAAGCCATTTCAAAGGCATTTTGCGCATACATGAAATGAACACATTTTTCTCCAAAACTATAACACATGCAAGCTTGTCCTGTTTGGTGGAGATGATATTTAATAATATAAGTAGAAATCCACTAAAAGTTTTGTTTGGTTATCTTGCAATCCCGAGATAATCGTCTCCATGCTCCAAATCCATTTTAAAGCCATTTTTAAGGCATTTCGCGCATACATAAAATGAACACATTTTTCTCCAAAACTATAACAGATGCAAGCTTGTCCTGTTTGGTGGAGATGATATTTAATAAAATAAGTAGAAATCCACTAAAAGTTTTGTTTGGTTATCTTGCAATCCCGAGATAATCGTCTCCATGCTCCAAATCCATTTTAAAGCCATTTTTAAGGCATTTCGCGCATACATGAAATGAACACATTTTTCTCCAAAACTATAACAGATGCAAGCTTGTCCTGTTTGGTGGAGATGATATTTAATAAAATAAGTAGAAATCCACTAAAAGTTTTGTTTGGTTATCTTGCAATCCCGAGATAATCGTCTCCATGCTCCAAATCCATTTTAAAGCCATTTTTAAGGCATTTCGCGCATACATGAAATGAACACATTTTTCTCCAAAACTATAACAGATGCAAGCTTGTCCTGTTTGGTGGAGATAATATTTAATAAAATAAGTAGAAATCTACTAAAAGTTTCGTTTGTTTATATTGCCATCCTGAGATAATCGTCTCCATGCTCCAAATCCATTTTAAAGCCATTTCAAGGGCATTTTGCGCATACATGAAATGAACACATTTTTCTCCAAAACTATAACACATGCAAGCTTGTCCTGTTTGGTGGAGATGATATTTAATAAAATAAGTAGAAATCCACTAAAAGTTTTGTTTGGTTATCTTGCAATCCCGAGATAATCGTCTCCATGCTCCAAATCCATTTTAAAGCCATTTTTAAGGCATTTCGCGCATACATGAAATGAACACATTTTTCTCCAAAACTATAACAGATGCAAGCTTGTCCTGTTTGGTGGAGATGATATTTAATAAAATAAGTAGAAATCCACTAAAAGTTTTGTTTGGTTATCTTGCAATCCCGAGATAATCGTCTCCATGCTCCAAATCCATTTTAAAGCCATTTTTAAGGCATTTCGCGCATACATGAAATGAACACATTTTTCTCCAAAACTATAACAGATGCAAGCTTGTCCTGTTTGGTGGAGATAATATTTAATAAAATAAGTAGAAATCTACTAAAAGTTTCGTTTGTTTATATTGCCATCCTGAGATAATCGTCTCCATGCTCCAAATCCATTTTAAAGCCATTTCAAAGGCATTTTGCGCATACATGAAATGAACACATTTTTCTCCAAAACTATAACACATGCAAGCTTGTCCTGTTTGGTGGAGATGATATTTAATAAAATAAGTAGAAATCCACTAAAAGTTTTGTTTGGTTATCTTGCAATCCCGAGATAATCGTCTCCATGCTCCAAATCCATTTTAAAGCCATTTCAAAGGCATTTTGCGCATACATGAAATGAACACATTTTTCTCCAAAACTATAACACATGCAAGCTTGTCCTGTTTGGTGGAGATGATATTTAATAAAATAAGTAGAAATCCACTAAAAGTTTTGTTTGGTTATCTTGCAATCCCGAGATAATCGTCTCCATGCTCCAAATCCATTTTAAAGCCATTTTTAAGGCATTTCGCGCATACATGAAATGAACACATTTTTCTCCAAAACTATAACAGATGCAAGCTTGTCCTATTTGGTGGAGATGATATTTAATAAAATAAGTAGAAATCCACTAAAAGTTTTGTTTGGTTATCTTGCAATCCCGAGATAATCGTCTCCATGCTCCAAATCCATTTTAAAGCCATTTTTAAGGCATTTTGCGCATACATGAAATGAACACATTTTTCTCCAAAACTATAACAGATGCAAGCTTGTCCTGTTTGGTGGAGATGATATTTAATAAAATAAGTAGAAATCCACTAAAAGTTTTGTTTGGTTATATTGCAATCCCGAGATAATCGTCTCCATGCTCCAAATCCATTTTAAAGCCATTTTTAAGGCATTTCGCGCATACATGAAATGAACACATTTTTCTCCAAAACTATAACAGATGCAAGCTTGTCCTGTTTGGCGGAGATGATATTTAATAAAATAAGTAGAAATCCACTAAAAGTTTTGTTTGGTTATCTTGCAATCCCGAGATAATCGTCTCCATGCTCCAAATCCATTTTAAAGCCATTTTTAAGGCATTTCGCGCATACATGAAATGAACACATTTTTCTCCAAAACTATAACAGATGCAAGCTTGTCCTGTTTGGTGGAGATAATATTTAATAAAATAAGTAGAAATCTACTAAAAGTTTCGTTTGTTTATATTGCCATCCTGAGATAATCGTCTCCATGCTCCAAATCCATTTTAAAGCCATTTTTAAGGCATTTCGCGCATACATGAAATGAACACATTTTTCTCCAAAACTATAACAGATGCAAGCTTGTCCTGTTTGGTGGAGATGATATTTAATAAAATAAGTAGAAATCCACTAAAAGTTTTGTTTGGTTATCTTGCAATCCCGAGATAATCGTCTCCATGCTCCAAATCCATTTTAAAGCCATTTTTAAGGCATTTCGCGCATACATGAAATGAACACATTTTTCTCCAAAACTATAACAGATGCAAGCTTGTCCTGTTTGGTGGAGATAATATTTAATAAAATAAGTAGAAATCTACTAAAAGTTTCGTTTGTTTATATTGCCATCCTGAGATAATCGTCTCCATGCTCCAAATCCATTTTAAAGCCATTTCAAAGGCATTTTGCGCATACATGAAATGAACACATTTTTCTCCAAAACTATAACACATGCAAGCTTGTCCTGTTTGGTGGAGATGATATTTAATAAAATAAGTAGAAATCCACTAAAAGTTTTGTTTGGTTATCTTGCAATCCCGAGATAATCGTCTCCATGCTCCAAATCCATTTTAAAGCCATTTTTAAGGCATTTCGCGCATACATGAAATGAACACATTTTTCTCCAAAACTATAACAGATGCAAGCTTGTCCTGTTTGGTGGAGATGATATTTAATAAAATAAGTAGAAATCCACTAAAAGTTTTGTTTGGTTATCTTGCAATCCCGAGATAATCGTCTCCATGCTCCAAATCCATTTTAAAGCCATTTTTAAGGCATTTCGCGCATACATGAAATGAACACATTTTTCTCCAAAACTATAACAGATGCAAGCTTGTCCTGTTTGGTGGAGATGATATTTAATAAAATAAGTAGAAATCCACTAAAAGTTTTGTTTGGTTATCTTGCAATCCCGAGATAATCGTCTCCATGCTCCAAATCCATTTTAAAGCCATTTTTAAGGCATTTCGCGCATACATGAAATGAACACATTTTTCTCCAAAACTATAACAGATGCAAGCTTGTCCTGTTTGGTGGAGATGATATTTAATAAAATAAGTAGAAATCCACTAAAAGTTTTGTTTGGTTATCTTGCAATCCCGAGATAATCGTCTCCATGCTCCAAATCCATTTTAAAGCCATTTTTAAGGCATTTCGCGCATACATGAAATGAACACATTTTTCTCCAAAACTATAACAGATGCAAGCTTGTCCTGTTTGGTGGAGATGATATTTAATAAAATAAGTAGAAATCCACTAAAAGTTTTGTTTGGTTATCTTGCAATCCCGAGATAATCGTCTCCATGCTCCAAATCCATTTTAAAGCCATTTTTAAGGCATTTCGCGCATACATGAAATGAACACATTTTTCTCCAAAACTATAACAGATGCAAGCTTGTCCTGTTTGGTGGAGATGATATTTAATAAAATAAGTAGAAATCCACTAAAAGTTTTGTTTGGTTATCTTGCAATCCCGAGATAATCGTCTCCATGCTCCAAATCCATTTTAAAGCCATTTTTAAGGCATTTCGCGCATACATGAAATGAACACATTTTTCTCCAAAACTATAACAGATGCAAGCTTGTCCTGTTTGGTGGAGATGATATTTAATAAAATAAGTAGAAATCCACTAAAAGTTTTGTTTGGTTATCTTGCAATCCCGAGATAATCGTCTCCATGCTCCAAATCCATTTTAAAGCCATTTTTAAGGCATTTCGCGCATACATGAAATGAACACATTTTTCTCCAACACTATAACAGATGCAAGCTTGTCCTGTTTGGTGGAGATGATATTTAATAAAATAAGTAGAAATCCACTAAAAGTTTTGTTTGGTTATCTTGCAATCCCGAGATAATCGTCTCCATGCTCCAAATCCATTTTAAAGCCATTTTTAAGGCATTTCGCGCATACATGAAATGAACACATTTTTCTCCAAAACTATAACAGATGCAAGCTTGTCCTGTTTGGTGGAGATGATATTTAATAAAATAAGTAGAAATCCACTAAAAGTTTTGTTTGGTTATCTTGCAATCCCGAGATAATCGTCTCCATGCTCCAAATCCATTTTAAAGCCATTTTTAAGGCATTTCGCGCATACATGAAATGAACACATTTTTCTCCAAAACTATAATAGATGCAAGCTTGTCCTGTTTGGTGGAGATGATATTTAATAAAATAAGTAGAAATCCACTAAAAGTTTTGTTTGGTTATCTTGCAATCCCGAGATAATCGTCTCCATGCTCCAAATCCATTTTAAAGCCATTTTTAAGGCATTTCGCGCATACATGAAATGAACACATTTTTCTCCAAAACTATAACAGATGCAAGCTTGTCCTGTTTGGTGGAGATAATATTTAATAAAATAAGTAGAAATCTACTAAAAGTTTCGTTTGTTTATATTGCCATCCTGAGATAATCGTCTCCATGCTCCAAATCCATTTTAAAGCCATTTCAAAGGCATTTTGCGCATACATGAAATGAACACATTTTTCTCCAAAACTATAACACATGCAAGCTTGTCCTGTTTGGTGGAGATGATATTTAATAAAATAAGTAGAAATCCACTAAAAGTTTTGTTTGGTTATCTTGCAATCCCGAGATAATCGTCTCCATGCTCCAAATCCATTTTAAAGCCATTTCAAAGGCATTTTGCGCATACATGAAATGAACACATTTTTCTCCAAAACTATAACACATGCAAGCTTGTCCTGTTTGGTGGAGATGATATTTAATAAAATAAGTAGAAATCCACTAAAAGTTTTGTTTGGTTATCTTGCAATCCCGAGATAATCGTCTCCATGCTCCAAATCCATTTTAAAGCCATTTTTAAGGCATTTCGCGCATACATGAAATGAACACATTTTTCTCCAAAACTATAACAGATGCAAGCTTGTCCTGTTTGGTGGAGATGATATTTAATAAAATAAGTAGAAATCCACTAAAAGTTTTGTTTGGTTATCTTGCAATCCCGAGATAATCGTCTCCATGCTCCAAATCCATTTTAAAGCCATTTTTAAGGCATTTCGCGCATACATGAAATGAACACATTTTTCTCCAAAACTATAACAGATGCAAGCTTGTCCTGTTTGGTGGAGATGATATTTAATAAAATAAGTAGAAATCCACTAAAAGTTTTGTTTGGTTATATTGCAATCCCGAGATAATCGTCTCCATGCTCCAAATCCATTTTAAAGCCATTTTTAAGGCATTTCGCGCATACATGAAATGAACACATTTTTCTCCAAAACTATAACAGATGCAAGCTTGTCCTGTTTGGCGGAGATGATATTTAATAAAATAAGTAGAAATCCACTAAAAGTTTTGTTTGGTTATCTTGCAATCCCGAGATAATCGTCTCCATGCTCCAAATCCATTTTAAAGCCATTTTTAAGGCATTTCGCGCATACATGAAATGAACACATTTTTCTCCAAAACTATAACAGATGCAAGCTTGTCCTGTTTGGTGGAGATAATATTTAATAAAATAAGTAGAAATCTACTAAAAGTTTCGTTTGTTTATATTGCCATCCTGAGATAATCGTCTCCATGCTCCAAATCCATTTTAAAGCCATTTCAAAGGCATTTTGCGCATACATGAAATGAACACATTTTTCTCCAAAACTATAACACATGCAAGCTTGTCCTGTTTGGTGGAGATGATATTTAATAAAATAAGTAGAAATCCACTAAAAGTTTTGTTTGGTTATCTTGCAATCCCGAGATAATCGTCTCCATGCTCCAAATCCATTTTAAAGCCATTTTTAAGGCATTTCGCGCATACATGAAATGAACACATTTTTCTCCAAAACTATAACAGATGCAAGCTTGTCCTGTTTGGTGGAGATGATATTTAATAAAATAAGTAGAAATCCACTAAAAGTTTTGTTTGGTTATCTTGCAATCCCGAGATAATCGTCTCCATGCTCCAAATCCATTTTAAAGCCATTTTTAAGGCATTTCGCGCATACATGAAATGAACACATTTTTCTCCAAAACTATAACAGATGCAAGCTTGTCCTGTTTGGTGGAGATAATATTTAATAAAATAAGTAGAAATCTACTAAAAGTTTCGTTTGTTTATATTGCCATCCTGAGATAATCGTCTCCATGCTCCAAATCCATTTTAAAGCCATTTCAAAGGCATTTTGCGCATACATGAAATGAACACATTTTTCTCCAAAACTATAACACATGCAAGCTTGTCCTGTTTGGTGGAGATGATATTTAATAAAATAAGTAGAAATCCACTAAAAGTTTTGTTTGGTTATCTTGCAATCCCGAGATAATCGTCTCCATGCTCCAAATCCATTTTAAAGCCATTTTTAAGGCATTTCGCGCATACATGAAATGAACACATTTTTCTCCAAAACTATAACAGATGCAAGCTTGTCCTGTTTGGTGGAGATGATATTTAATAAAATAAGTAGAAATCCACTAAAAGTTTTGTTTGGTTATCTTGCAATCCCGAGATAATCGTCTCCATGCTCCAAATCCATTTTAAAGCTATTTTTAAGGCATTTCGCGCATACATGAAATGAACACATTTTTCTCCAAAACTATAACAGATGCAAGCTTGTCCTGTTTGGTGGAGATGATATTTAATAAAATAAGTAGAAATCCACTAAAAGTTTTGTTTGGTTATCTTGCAATCCCGAGATAATCGTCTCCATGCTCCAAATCCATTTTAAAGCCATTTTTAAGGCATTTCGCGCATACATGAAATGAACACATTTTTCTCCAAAACTATAACAGATGCAAGCTTGTCCTGTTTGGTGGAGATGATATTTAATAAAATAAGTAGAAATCCACTAAAAGTTTTGTTTGGTTATCTTGCAATCCCGAGATAATCGTCTCCATGCTCCAAATCCATTTTAAAGCCATTTTTAAGGCATTTCGCGCATACATGAAATGAACACATTTTTCTCCAAAACTATAATAGATGCAAGCTTGTCCTGTTTGGTGGAGATGATATTTAATAAAATAAGTAGAAATCCACTAAAAGTTTTGTTTGGTTATCTTGCAATCCCGAGATAATCGTCTCCATGCTCCAAATCCATTTTAAAGCCATTTTTAAGGCATTTCGCGCATACATGAAATGAACACATTTTTCTCCAAAACTATAACAGATGCAAGCTTGTTCTGTTTGGTGGAGATAATATTTAATAAAATAAGTAGAAATCTACTAAAAGTTTCGTTTGTTTATATTGCCATCCTGAGATTATCGTCTCCATGCTCCAAATCCATTTTAAAGCCATTTCAAAGGCATTTTGCGCATACATGAAATGAACACATTTTTCTCCAAAACTATAACACATGCAAGCTTGTCCTGTTTGGTGGAGATGATATTTAATAAAATAAGTAGAAATCCACTAAAAGTTTTGTTTGGTTATCTTGCAATCCCGAGATAATCGTCTCCATGCTCCAAATCCATTTTAAAGCCATTTTTAAGGCATTTCGCGCATACATGAAATGAACACATTTTTCTCCAAAACTATAACAGATGCAAGCTTGTCCTGTTTGGTGGAGATGATATTTAATAAAATAAGTAGAAATCCACTAAAAGTTTTGTTTGGTTATCTTGCAATCCCGAGATAATCGTCTCCATGCTCCAAATCCATTTTAAAGCCATTTTTAAGGCATTTCGCGCATACATGAAATGAACACATTTTTCTCCAAAACTATAACAGATGCAAGCTTGTCCTGTTTGGTGGAGATAATATTTAATAAAATAAGTAGAAATCTACTAAAAGTTTCGTTTGTTTATATTGCCATCCTGAGATAATCGTCTCCATGCTCCAAATCCATTTTAAAGCCATTTCAAAGGCATTTTGCGCATACATGAAATGAACACAATTTTCTCCAAAACTATAACACATGCAAGCTTGTCCTGTTTGGTGGAGATGATATTTAATAAAATAAGTAGAAATCCACTAAAAGTTTTGTTTGGTTATCTCGCAATCCCGAGATAATCGTCTCCATGCTCCAAATCCATTTTAAAGCCATTTTTAAGGCATTTCGCGCATACATGAAATGAACACATTTTTCTCCAAAACTATAACAGATGCAAGCTTGTCCTGTTTGGTGGAGATGATATTTAATAAAATAAGTAGAAATCCACTAAAAGTTTTGTTTGGTTATCTTGCAATCCCGAGATAATCGTCTCCATGCTCCAAATCCATTTTAAAGCCATTTTTAAGGCATTTCGCGCATACATGAAATGAACACATTTTTCTCCAAAACTATAACAGATGCAAGCTTGTCCTGTTTGGTGGAGATGATATTTAATAAAATAAGTAGAAATCCACTAAAAGTTTTGTTTGGTTATCTTGCAATCCCGAGATAATCGTCTCCATGCTCCAAATCCATTTTAAAGCCATTTTTAAGGCATTTCGCGCATACATGAAATGAACACATTTTTCTCCAAAACTATAATAGATGCAAGCTTGTCCTGTTTGGTGGAGATGATATTTAATAAAATAAGTAGAAATCCACTAAAAGTTTTGTTTGGTTATCTTGCAATCCCGAGATAATCGTCTCCATGCTCCAAATCCATTTTAAAGCCATTTTTAAGGCATTTCGCGCATACATGAAATGAACACATTTTTCTCCAAAACTATAACAGATGCAAGCTTGTCCTGTTTGGTGGAGATGATATTTAATAAAATAAGTAGAAATCCACTAAAAGTTTTGTTTGGTTATCTTGCAATCCCGAGATAATCGTCTCCATGCTCCAAATCCATTTTAAAGCCATTTTTAAGGCATTTCGCGCATACATGAAATGAACACATTTTTCTCCAAAACTATAACAGATGCAAGCTTGTCCTGTTTGGTGGAGATAATATTTAATAAAATAAGTAGAAATCTACTAAAAGTTTCGTTTGTTTATATTGCCATCCTGAGATAATCGTCTCCATGCTCCAAATCCATTTTAAAGCCATTTCAAAGGCATTTTGCGCATACATGAAATGAACACAATTTTCTCCAAAACTATAACACATGCAAGCTTGTCCTGTTTGGTGGAGATGATATTTAATAAAATAAGTAGAAATCCACTAAAAGTTTTGTTTGGTTATCTCGCAATCCCGAGATAATCGTCTCCATGCTCCAAATCCATTTTAAAGCCATTTTTAAGGCATTTCGCGCATACATGAAATGAACACATTTTTCTCCAAAACTATAACAGATGCAAGCTTGTCCTGTTTGGTGGAGATGATATTTAATAAAATAAGTAGAAATCCACTAAAAGTTTTGTTTGGTTATCTTGCAATCCCGAGATAATCGTCTCCATGCTCCAAATCCATTTTAAAGCCATTTTTAAGGCATTTCGCGCATACATGAAATGAACACATTTTTCTCCAAAACTATAACAGATGCAAGCTTGTCCTGTTTGGTGGAGATGATATTTAATAAAATAAGTAGAAATCCACTAAAAGTTTTGTTTGGTTATCTTGCAATCCCGAGATAATCGTCTCCATGCTCCAAATCCATTTTAAAGCCATTTTTAAGGCATTTCGCGCATACATGAAATGAACACATTTTTCTCCAAAACTATAACAGATGCAAGCTTGTCCTGTTTGGTGGAGATGATATTTAATAAAATAAGTAGAAATCCACTAAAAGTTTTGTTTGGTTATCTTGCAATCCCGAGATAATCGTCTCCATGCTCCAAATCCATTTTAAAGCCATTTTTAAGGCATTTCGCGCATACATGAAATGAACACATTTTTCTCCAAAACTATAATAGATGCAAGCTTGTCCTGTTTGGTGGAGATGATATTTAATAAAATAAGTAGAAATCCACTAAAAGTTTTGTTTGGTTATCTTGCAATCCCGAGATAATCGTCTCCATGCTCCAAATCCATTTTAAAGCCATTTTTAAGGCATTTCGCGCATACATGAAATGAACACATTTTTCTCCAAAACTATAACAGATGCAAGCTTGTTCTGTTTGGTGGAGATAATATTTAATAAAATAAGTAGAAATCTACTAAAAGTTTCGTTTGTTTATATTGCCATCCTGAGATAATCGTCTCCATGCTCCAAATCCATTTTAAAGCCATTTCAAAGGCATTTTGCGCATACATGAAATGAACACATTTTTCTCCAAAACTATAACACATGCAAGCTTGTCCTGTTTGGTGGAGATGATATTTAATAAAATAAGTAGAAATCCACTAAAAGTTTTGTTTGGTTATCTTGCAATCCCGAGATAATCGTCTCCATGCTCCAAATCCATTTTAAAGCCATTTTTAAGGCATTTCGCGCATACATTAAATGAACACATTTTTCTCCAAAACTATAACAGATGCAAGCTTGTCCTGTTTGGTGGAGATGATATTTAATAAAATAAGTAGAAATCCACTAAAAGTTTTTTTTGGTTATCTTGCAATCCCGAGATAATCGTCTCCATGCTCCAAATCCATTTTAAAGCCATTTTTAAGGCATTTCGCGCATACATGAAATGAACACATTTTTCTCCAAAACTATAACAGATGCAAGCTTGTCCTGTTTGGTGGAGATAATATTTAATAAAATAAGTAGAAATCTACTAAAAGTTTCGTTTGTTTATATTGCCATCCTGAGATAATCGTCTCTATGCTCCAAATCCATTTTAAAGCCATTTCAAAGGCATTTTGCGCATACATGAAATGAACACATTTTTCTCCAAAACTATAACACATGCAAGCTTGTCCTGTTTGGTGGAGATGATATTTAATAAAATAAGTAGAAATCCACTAAAAGTTTTGTTTGGTTATCTTGCAATCCCGAGATAATCGTCTCCATGCTCCAAATCCATTTTAAAGCCATTTTTAAGGCATTTCGCGCATACATGAAATGAACACATTTTTCTCCAAAACTATAACAGATGCAAGCTTGTCCTGTTTGGTGGAGATGATATTTAATAAAATAAGTAGAAATCCACTAAAAGTTTTGTTTGGTTATCTTGCAATCCCGAGATAATCGTCTCCATGCTCCAAATCCATTTTAAAGCCATTTTTAAGGCATTTCGCGCATACATGAAATGAACACATTTTTCTCCAAAACTATAACAGATGCAAGCTTGTCCTGTTTGGTGGAGATAATATTTAATAAAATAAGTAGAAATCTACTAAAAGTTTCGTTTGTTTATATTGCCATCCTGAGATAATCGTCTCCATGCTCCAAATCCATTTTAAAGCCATTTCAAAGGCATTTTGCGCATACATGAAATGAACACATTTTTCTCCAAAACTATAACACATGCAAGCTTGTCCTGTTTGGTGGAGATGATATTTACTAAAATAAGTAGAAATCCACTAAAAGTTTTGTTTGGTTATCTTGCAATCCCGAGATAATCGTCTCCATGCTCCAAATCCATTTTAAAGCCATTTTTAAGGCATTTCGCGCATACATGAAATGAACACATTTTTCTCCAAAACTATAACAGATGCAAGCTTGTCCTGTTTGGTGGAGATGATATTTAATAAAATAAGTAGAAATCCACTAAAAGTTTTGTTTGGTTATCTTGCAATCCCGAGATAATCGTCTCCATGCTCCAAATCCATTTTAAAGCCATTTTTAAGGCATTTCGCGCATACATGAAATGAACACATTTTTCTCCAAAACTATAACAGATGCAAGCTTGTCCTGTTTGGTGGAGATATTTAATAAAATAAGTAGAAATCCACTAAAAGTTTTGTTTGGTTATCTTGCAATCCCGAGATAATCGTCTCCATGCTCCAAATCCATTTTAAAGCCATTTTTAAGGCATTTCGCGCATACATGAAATGAACACATTTTTCTCCAAAACTATAACAGATGCAAGCTTGTCCTGTTTGGTGGAGATAATATTTAATAAAATAAGTAGAAATCTACTAAAAGTTTCGTTTGTTTATATTGCCATCCTGAGATAATCGTCTCCATGCTCCAAATCCATTTTAAAGCCATTTCAAAGGCATTTTGCGCATACATGAAATGAACACATTTTTCTCCAAAACTATAACACATGCAAGCTTGTCCTGTTTGGTGGAGATGATATTTAATAAAATAAGTAGAAATCCACTAAAAGTTTTGTTTGGTTATCTTGCAATCCCGAGATAATCGTCTCCATGCTCCAAATCCATTTTAAAGCCATTTTTAAGGCATTTCGCGCATACATGAAATGAACACATTTTTCTCCAAAACTATAACAGATGCAAGCTTGTCCTGTTTGGTGGAGATGATATTTAATAAAATAAGTAGAAATCCACTAAAAGTTTTGTTTGGTTATCTTGCAATCCCGAGATAATCGTCTCCATGCTCCAAATCCATTTTAAAGCCATTTTTAAGGCATTTCGCGCATACATGAAATGAACACATTTTTCTCCAAAACTATAACAGATGCAAGCTTGTCCTGTTTGGTGGAGATGATATTTAATAAAATAAGTAGAAATCCACTAAAAGTTTTGTTTGGTTATCTTGCAATCCCGAGATAATCGTCTCCATGCTCCAAATCCATTTTAAAGCCATTTTTAAGGCATTTCGCGCATACATGAAATGAACACATTTTTCTCCAAAACTATAACAGATGCAAGCTTGTCCTGTTTGGTGGAGATGATATTTAATAAAATAAGTAGAAATCCACTAAAAGTTTTGTTTGGTTATCTTGCAATCCCGAGATAATCGTCTCCATGCTCCAAATCCATTTTAAAGCCATTTCAAAGGCATTTTGCGCATACATGAAATGAACACATTTTTCTCCAAAACTATAACACATGCAAGCTTGTCCTGTTTGGTGGAGATGATATTTAATAAAATAAGTAGAAATCCACTAAAAGTTTTGTTTGGTTATCTTGCAATCCTGAGATAATCGTCTCCATGCTCCAAATCCATTTTAAAGCCATTTTTAAGGCATTTCGCGCATACATGAAATGAACACATTTTTCTCCAAAACTATAACAGATGCAAGCTTGTCCTGTTTGGTGGAGATGATATTTAATAAAATAAGTAGAAATCCACTAAAAGTTTTGTTTGGTTATCTTGCAATCCCGAGATAATCGTCTCCATGCTCCAAATCCATTTTAAAGCCATTTTTAAGGCATTTCGCGCATACATGAAATGAACACATTTTTCTCCAAAACTATAACAGATGCAAGCTTGTCCTGTTTGGTGGAGATGATATTTAATAAAATAAGTAGAAATCCACTAAAAGTTTTGTTTGGTTATCTTGCAATCCCGAGATAATCGTCTCCATGCTCCAAATCCATTTTAAAGCCATTTTTAAGGCATTTCGCGCATACATGAAATGAACACATTTTTCTCCAAAACTATAACAGATGCAAGCTTGTCCTGTTTGGTGGAGATGATATTTAATAAAATAAGTAGAAATCCACTAAAAGTTTTGTTTGGTTATCTTGCAATCCCGAGATAATCGTCTCCATGCTCCAAATCCATTTTAAAGCCATTTTTAAGGCATTTCGCGCATACATGAAATGAACACATTTTTCTCCAAAACTATAATAGATGCAAGCTTGTCCTGTTTGGTGGAGATGATATTTAATAAAATAAGTAGAAATCCACTAAAAGTTTTGTTTGGTTATCTTGCAATCCCGAGATAATCGTCTCCATGCTCCAAATCCATTTTAAAGCCATTTTTAAGGCATTTCGCGCATACATGAAATGAACACATTTTTCTCCAAAACTATAACAGATGCAAGCTTGTCCTGTTTGGTGGAGATAATATTTAATAAAATAAGTAGAAATCTACTAAAAGTTTCGTTTGTTTATATTGCCATCCTGAGATAATCGTCTCCATGCTCCAAATCCATTTTAAAGCCATTTCAAAGGCATTTTGCGCATACATGAAATGAACACATTTTTCTCCAAAACTATAACACATGCAAGCTTGTCCTGTTTGGTGGAGATGATATTTAATAAAATAAGTAGAAATCCACTAAAAGTTTTGTTTGGTTATCTTGCAATCCCGAGATAATCGTCTCCATGCTCCAAATCCATTTTAAAGCCATTTCAAAGGCATTTTGCGCATACATGAAATGAACACATTTTTCTCCAAAACTATAACACATGCAAGCTTGTCCTGTTTGGTGGAGATGATATTTAATAAAATAAGTAGAAATCCACTAAAAGTTTTGTTTGGTTATCTTGCAATCCCGAGATAATCGTCTCCATGCTCCAAATCCATTTTAAAGCCATTTTTAAGGCATTTCGCGCATACATGAAATGAACACATTTTTCTCCAAAACTATAACAGATGCAAGCTTGTCCTGTTTGGTGGAGATGATATTTAATAAAATAAGTAGAAATCCAATAAAAGTTTTGTTTGGTTATCTTGCAATCCCGAGATAATCGTCTCCATGCTCCAAATCCATTTTAAAGCCATTTTTAAGGCATTTCGCGCATACATGAAATGAACACATTTTTCTCCAAAACTATAACAGATGCAAGCTTGTCCTGTTTGGTGGAGATGATATTTAATAAAATAAGTAGAAATCCACTAAAAGTTTTGTTTGGTTATATTGCAATCCCGAGATAATCGTCTCCATGCTCCAAATCCATTTTAAAGCCATTTTTAAGGCATTTCGCGCATACATGAAATGAACACATTTTTCTCCAAAACTATAACAGATGCAAGCTTGTCCTGTTTGGCGGAGATGATATTTAATAAAATAAGTAGAAATCCACTAAAAGTTTTGTTTGGTTATCTTGCAATCCCGAGATAATCGTCTCCATGCTCCAAATCCATTTTAAAGCCATTTTTAAGGCATTTCGCGCATACATGAAATGAACACATTTTTCTCCAAAACTATAACAGATGCAAGCTTGTCCTGTTTGGTGGAGATAATATTTAATAAAATAAGTAGAAATCTACTAAAAGTTTCGTTTGTTTATATTGCCATCCTGAGATAATCGTCTCCATGCTCCAAATCCATTTTAAAGCCATTTCAAAGGCATTTTGCGCATACATGAAATGAACACATTTTTCTCCAAAACTATAACACATGCAAGCTTGTCCTGTTTGGTGGAGATGATATTTAATAAAATAAGTAGAAATCCACTAAAAGTTTTGTTTGGTTATCTTGCAATCCCGAGATAATCGTCTCCATGCTCCAAATCCATTTTAAAGCCATTTTTAAGGCATTTCGCGCATACATGAAATGAACACATTTTTCTCCAAAACTATAACAGATGCAAGCTTGTCCTGTTTGGTGGAGATGATATTTAATAAAATAAGTAGAAATCCACTAAAAGTTTTGTTTGGTTATCTTGCAATCCCGAGATAATCGTCTCCATGCTCCAAATCCATTTTAAAGCCATTTTTAAGGCATTTCGCGCATACATGAAATGAACACATTTTTCTCCAAAACTATAACAGATGCAAGCTTGTCCTGTTTGGTGGAGATAATATTTAATAAAATAAGTAGAAATCTACTAAAAGTTTCGTTTGTTTATATTGCCATCCTGAGATAATCGTCTCCATGCTCCAAATCCATTTTAAAGCCATTTCAAAGGCATTTTGCGCATACATGAAATGAACACATTTTTCTCCAAAACTATAACACATGCAAGCTTGTCCTGTTTGGTGGAGATGATATTTAATAAAATAAGTAGAAATCCACTAAAAGTTTTGTTTGGTTATCTTGCAATCCCGAGATAATCGTCTCCATGCTCCAAATCCATTTTAAAGCCATTTTTAAGGCATTTCGCGCATACATGAAATGAACACATTTTTCTCCAAAACTATAACAGATGCAAGCTTGTCCTGTTTGGTGGAGATGATATTTAATAAAATAAGTAGAAATCCACTAAAAGTTTTGTTTGGTTATCTTGCAATCCCGAGATAATCGTCTCCATGCTCCAAATCCATTTTAAAGCCATTTTTAAGGCATTTCGCGCATACATGAAATGAACACATTTTTCTCCAAAACTATAACAGATGCAAGCTTGTCCTGTTTGGTGGAGATGATATTTAATAAAATAAGTAGAAATCCACTAAAAGTTTTGTTTGGTTATCTTGCAATCCCGAGATAATCGTCTCCATGCTCCAAATCCATTTTAAAGCCATTTTTAAGGCATTTCGCGCATACATGAAATGAACACATTTTTCTCCAAAACTATAACAGATGCAAGCTTGTCCTGTTTGGTGGAGATGATATTTAATAAAATAAGTAGAAATCCACTAAAAGTTTTGTTTGGTTATCTTGCAATCCCGAGATAATCGTCTCCATGCTCCAAATCCATTTTAAAGCCATTTCAAAGGCATTTTGCGCATACATGAAATGAACACATTTTTCTCCAAAACTATAACACATGCAAGCTTGTCCTGTTTGGTGGAGATGATATTTAATAAAATAAGTAGAAATCCACTAAAAGTTTTGTTTGGTTATCTTGTAATCCCGAGATAATCGTCTCCATGCTCCAAATCCATTTTAAAGCCATTTTTAAGGCATTTCGCGCATACATGAAATGAACACATTTTTCTCCAAAACTATAACAGATGCAAGCTTGTCCTGTTTGGTGGAGATGATATTTAATAAAATAAGTAGAAATCCACTAAAAGTTTTGTTTGGTTATCTTGCAATCCCGAGATAATCGTCTCCATGCTCCAAATCCATTTTAAAGCCATTTTTAAGGCATTTCGCGCATACATGAAATGAACACATTTTTCTCCAAAACTATAACAGATGCAAGCTTGTCCTGTTTGGTGGAGATGATATTTAATAAAATAAGTAGAAATCCACTAAAAGTTTTGTTTGGTTATCTTGCAATCCCGAGATAATCGTCTCCATGCTCCAAATCCATTTTAAAGCCATTTTTAAGGCATTTCGCGCATACATGAAATGAACACATTTTTCTCCAAAACTATAACAGATGCAAGCTTGTCCTGTTTGGTGGAGATGATATTTAATAAAATAAGTAGAAATCCACTAAAAGTTTTGTTTGGTTATCTTGCAATCCCGAGATAATCGTCTCCATGCTCCAAATCCATTTTAAAGCCATTTTTAAGGCATTTCGCGCATACATGAAATGAACACATTTTTCTCCAAAACTATAACACATGCAAGCTTGTCCTGTTTGGTGGAGATGATATTTAATAAAATAAGTAGAAATCCACTAAAAGTTTTGTTTGGTTATCTTGCAATCCCGAGATAATCGTCTCCATGCTCCAAATCCATTTTAAAGCCATTTTTAAGGCATTTCGCGCATACATGAAATGAACACATTTTTCTCCAAAACTATAACAGATGCAAGCTTGTCCTGTTTGGTGGAGATGATATTTAATAAAATAAGTAGAAATCCACTAAAAGTTTTGTTTGGTTATCTTGCAATCCCGAGATAATCGTCTCCATGCTCCAAATCCATTTTAAAGCCATTTTTAAGGCATTTCGCGCATACATGAAATGAACACATTTTTCTCCAAAACTATAACAGATGCAAGCTTGTCCTGTTTGGTGGAGATAATATTTAATAAAATAAGTAGAAATCTACTAAAAGTTTCGTTTGTTTATATTGCCATCCTGAGATAATCGTCTCCATGCTCCAAATCCATTTTAAAGCCATTTCAAAGGCATTTTGCGCATACATGAAATGAACACAATTTTCTCCAAAACTATAACACATGCAAGCTTGTCCTGTTTGGTGGAGATGATATTTAATAAAATAAGTAGAAATCCACTAAAAGTTTTGTTTGGTTATCTCGCAATCCCGAGATAATCGTCTCCATGCTCCAAATCCATTTTAAAGCCATTTTTAAGGCATTTCGCGCATACATGAAATGAACACATTTTTCTCCAAAACTATAACAGATGCAAGCTTGTCCTGTTTGGTGGAGATGGATATTTAATAAAATAAGTAGAAATCCACTAAAAGTTTTGTTTGGTTATATTGCAATCCCGAGATAATCGTCTCCATGCTCCAAATCCATTTTAAAGCCATTTTTAAGGCATTTCGCGCATACATGAAATGAACACATTTTTCTCCAAAACTATAACAGATGCAAGCTTGTCCTGTTTGGCGGAGATGATATTTAATAAAATAAGTAGAAATCCACTAAAAGTTTTGTTTGGTTATCTTGCAATCCCGAGATAATCGTCTCCATGCTCCAAATCCATTTTAAAGCCATTTTTAAGGCATTTCGCGCATACATGAAATGAACACATTTTTCTCCAAAACTATAACAGATGCAAGCTTGTCCTGTTTGGTGGAGATAATATTTAATAAAATAAGTAGAAATCTACTAAAAGTTTCGTTTGTTTATATTGCCATCCTGAGATAATCGTCTCCATGCTCCAAATCCATTTTAAAGCCATTTCAAAGGCATTTTGCGCATACATGAAATGAACACATTTTTCTCCAAAACTATAACACATGCAAGCTTGTCCTGTTTGGTGGAGATGATATTTAATAAAATAAGTAGAAATCCACTAAAAGTTTTGTTTGGTTATCTTGCAATCCCGAGATAATCGTCTCCATGCTCCAAATCCATTTTAAAGCCATTTTTAAGGCATTTCGCGCATACATGAAATGAACACATTTTTCTCCAAAACTATAACAGATGCAAGCTTGTCCTGTTTGGTGGAGATGATATTTAATAAAATAAGTAGAAATCCACTAAAAGTTTTGTTTGGTTATCTTGCAATCCCGAGATAATCGTCTCCATGCTCCAAATCCATTTTAAAGCCATTTTTAAGGCATTTCGCGCATACATGAAATGAACACATTTTTCTCCAAAACTATAACAGATGCAAGCTTGTCCTGTTTGGTGGAGATAATATTTAATAAAATAAGTAGAAATCTACTAAAAGTTTCGTTTGTTTATATTGCCATCCTGAGATAATCGTCTCCATGCTCCAAATCCATTTTAAAGCCATTTCAAAGGCATTTTGCGCATACATGAAATGAACACATTTTTCTCCAAAACTATAACACATGCAAGCTTGTCCTGTTTGGTGGAGATGATATTTAATAAAATAAGTAGAAATCCACTAAAAGTTTTGTTTGGTTATCTTGCAATCCCGAGATAATCGTCTCCATGCTCCAAATCCATTTTAAAGCCATTTTTAAGGCATTTCGCGCATACATGAAATGAACACATTTTTCTCCAAAACTATAACAGATGCAAGCTTGTCCTGTTTGGTGGAGATGATATTTAATAAAATAAGTAGAAATCCACTAAAAGTTTTGTTTGGTTATCTTGCAATCCCGAGATAATCGTCTCCATGCTCCAAATCCATTTTAAAGCCATTTTTAAGGCATTTCGCGCATACATGAAATGAACACATTTTTCTCCAAAACTATAACAGATGCAAGCTTGTCCTGTTTGGTGGAGATGATATTTAATAAAATAAGTAGAAATCCACTAAAAGTTTTGTTTGGTTATCTTGCAATCCCGAGATAATCGTCTCCATGCTCCAAATCCATTTTAAAGCCATTTTTAAGGCATTTCGCGCATACATGAAATGAACACATTTTTCTCCAAAACTATAACAGATGCAAGCTTGTCCTGTTTGGTGGAGATGATATTTAATAAAATAAGTAGAAATCCACTAAAAGTTTTGTTTGGTTATCTTGCAATCCCGAGATAATCGTCTCCATGCTCCAAATCCATTTTAAAGCCATTTCAAAGGCATTTTGCGCATACATGAAATGAACACATTTTTCTCCAAAACTATAACACATGCAAGCTTGTCCTGTTTGGTGGAGATGATATTTAATAAAATAAGTAGAAATCCACTAAAAGTTTTGTTTGGTTATCTTGCAATCCCGAGATAATCGTCTCCATGCTCCAAATCCATTTTAAAGCCATTTTTAAGGCATTTCGCGCATACATGAAATGAACACATTTTTCTCCAAAACTATAACAGATGCAAGCTTGTCCTGTTTGGTGGAGATGATATTTAATAAAATAAGTAGAAATCCACTAAAAGTTTTGTTTGGTTATCTTGCAATCCCGAGATAATCGTCTCCATGCTCCAAATCCATTTTAAAGCCATTTTTAAGGCATTTCGCGCATACATGAAATGAACACATTTTTCTCCAAAACTATAACAGATGCAAGCTTGTCCTGTTTGGTGGAGATGATATTTAATAAAATAAGTAGAAATCCACTAAAAGTTTTGTTTGGTTATCTTGCAATCCCGAGATAATCGTCTCCATGCTCCAAATCCATTTTAAAGCCATTTTTAAGGCATTTCGCTCATACATGAAATGAACACATTTTTCTCCAAAACTATAACAGATGCAAGCTTGTCCTGTTTGGTGGAGATGATATTTAATAAAATAAGTAGAAATCCACTAAAAGTTTTGTTTGGTTATCTTGCAATCCCGAGATAATCGTCTCCATGCTCCAAATCCATTTTAAAGCCATTTTTAAGGCATTTCGCGCATACATGAAATGAACACATTTTTCTCCAAAACTATAACAGATGCAAGCTTGTTCTGTTTGGTGGAGATAATATTTAATAAAATAAGTAGAAATCTACTAAAAGTTTCGTTTGTTTATATTGCCATCCTGAGATAATCGTCTCCATGCTCCAAATCCATTTTAAAGCCATTTCAAAGGCATTTTGCGCATACATGAAATGAACACATTTTTCTCCAAAACTATAACACATGCAAGCTTGTCCTGTTTGGTGGAGATGATATTTAATAAAATAAGTAGAAATCCACTAAAAGTTTTGTTTGGTTATCTTGCAATCCCGAGATAATCGTCTCCATGCTCCAAATCCATTTTTAAGCCATTTTTAAGGCATTTCGCGCATACATGAAATGAACACATTTTTCTCTGTCCTGTTTGGTGGAGATGATATTTAATAAAATAAGTAGAAATCCACTAAAAGTTTTGTTTGGTTATCTTGCAATCCCGAGATAATCGTCTCCATGCTCCAAATCCATTTTAAAGCCATTTTTAAGGCATTTCGCGCATACATGAAATGAACACATTTTTCTCCAAAACTATAACAGATGCAAGCTTGTCCTGTTTGGTGGAGATGATATTTAATAAAATAAGTAGAAATCCACTAAAAGTTTTGTTTGGTTATCTTGCAATCCCGAGATAATCGTCTCCATGCTCCAAATCCATTTTAAAGCCATTTTAAGGCATTTCGCGCATACATGAAATGAACACATTTTTCTCCAAAACTATAACAGATGCAAGCTTGTCCTGTTTGGTGGAGATGATATTTAATAAAATAAGTAGAAATCCACTAAAAGTTTTGTTTGGTTATCTTGCAATCCCGAGATAATCGTCTCCATGCTCCAAATCCATTTTAAAGCCATTTTTAAGGCATTTCGCGCATACATGAAATGAACACATTTTTCTCCAAAACTATAACAGATGCAAGCTTGTCCTGTTTGGTGGAGATGATATTTAATAAAATAAGTAGAAATCCACTAAAAGTTTTGTTTGGTTATCTTGCAATCCCGAGATAATCGTCTCCATGCTCCAAATCCATTTTAAAGCCATTTCAAAGGCATTTTGCGCATACATGAAATGAACACATTTTTCTCCAAAACTATAACACATGCAAGCTTGTCCTGTTTGGTGGAGATGATATTTAATAAAATAAGTAGAAATCCACTAAAAGTTTTGTTTGGTTATCTTGTAATCCCGAGATAATCGTCTCCATGCTCCAAATCCATTTTAAAGCCATTTTTAAGGCATTTCGCGCATACATGAAATGAACACATTTTTCTCCAAAACTATAACAGATGCAAGCTTGTCCTGTTTGGTGGAGATGATATTTAATAAAATAAGTAGAAATCCACTAAAAGTTTTGTTTGGTTATCTTGCAATCCCGAGATAATCGTCTCCATGCTCCAAATCCATTTTAAAGCCATTTTTAAGGCATTTCGCGCATACATGAAATGAACACATTTTTCTCCAAAACTATAACAGATGCAAGCTTGTCCTGTTTGGTGGAGATGATATTTAATAAAATAAGTAGAAATCCACTAAAAGTTTTGTTTGGTTATCTTGCAATCCCGAGATAATCGTCTCCATGCTCCAAATCCATTTTAAAGCCATTTTTAAGGCATTTCGCGCATACATGAAATGAACACATTTTTCTCCAAAACTATAACAGATGCAAGCTTGTCCTGTTTGGTGGAGATGATATTTAATAAAATAAGTAGAAATCCACTAAAAGTTTTGTTTGGTTATCTTGCAATCCCGAGATAATCGTCTCCATGCTCCAAATCCATTTTAAAGCCATTTTTAAGGCATTTCGCGCATACATGAAATGAACACATTTTTCTCCAAAACTATAACACATGCAAGCTTGTCCTGTTTGGTGGAGATGATATTTAATAAAATAAGTAGAAATCCACTAAAAGTTTTGTTTGGTTATCTTGCAATCCCGAGATAATCGTCTCCATGCTCCAAATCCATTTTAAAGCCATTTTTAAGGCATTTCGCGCATACATGAAATGAACACATTTTTCTCCAAAACTATAACAGATGCAAGCTTGTCCTGTTTGGTGGAGATGATATTTAATAAAATAAGTAGAAATCCACTAAAAGTTTTGTTTGGTTATCTTGCAATCCCGAGATAATCGTCTCCATGCTCCAAATCCATTTTAAAGCCATTTTTAAGGCATTTCGCGCATACATGAAATGAACACATTTTTCTCCAAAACTATAACAGATGCAAGCTTGTCCTGTTTGGTGGAGATAATATTTAATAAAATAAGTAGAAATCTACTAAAAGTTTCGTTTGTTTATATTGCCATCCTGAGATAATCGTCTCCATGCTCCAAATCCATTTTAAAGCCATTTCAAAGGCATTTTGCGCATACATGAAATGAACACAATTTTCTCCAAAACTATAACACATGCAAGCTTGTCCTGTTTGGTGGAGATGATATTTAATAAAATAAGTAGAAATCCACTAAAAGTTTTGTTTGGTTATCTCGCAATCCCGAGATAATCGTCTCCATGCTCCAAATCCATTTTAAAGCCATTTTTAAGGCATTTCGCGCATACATGAAATGAACACATTTTTCTCCAAAACTATAACAGATGCAAGCTTGTCCTGTTTGGTGGAGATGGATATTTAATAAAATAAGTAGAAATCCACTAAAAGTTTTGTTTGGTTATATTGCAATCCCGAGATAATCGTCTCCATGCTCCAAATCCATTTTAAAGCCATTTTTAAGGCATTTCGCGCATACATGAAATGAACACATTTTTCTCCAAAACTATAACAGATGCAAGCTTGTCCTGTTTGGCGGAGATGATATTTAATAAAATAAGTAGAAATCCACTAAAAGTTTTGTTTGGTTATCTTGCAATCCCGAGATAATCGTCTCCATGCTCCAAATCCATTTTAAAGCCATTTTTAAGGCATTTCGCGCATACATGAAATGAACACATTTTTCTCCAAAACTATAACAGATGCAAGCTTGTCCTGTTTGGTGGAGATAATATTTAATAAAATAAGTAGAAATCTACTAAAAGTTTCGTTTGTTTATATTGCCATCCTGAGATAATCGTCTCCATGCTCCAAATCCATTTTAAAGCCATTTCAAAGGCATTTTGCGCATACATGAAATGAACACATTTTTCTCCAAAACTATAACACATGCAAGCTTGTCCTGTTTGGTGGAGATGATATTTAATAAAATAAGTAGAAATCCACTAAAAGTTTTGTTTGGTTATCTTGCAATCCCGAGATAATCGTCTCCATGCTCCAAATCCATTTTAAAGCCATTTTTAAGGCATTTCGCGCATACATGAAATGAACACATTTTTCTCCAAAACTATAACAGATGCAAGCTTGTCCTGTTTGGTGGAGATGATATTTAATAAAATAAGTAGAAATCCACTAAAAGTTTTGTTTGGTTATCTTGCAATCCCGAGATAATCGTCTCCATGCTCCAAATCCATTTTAAAGCCATTTTTAAGGCATTTCGCGCATACATGAAATGAACACATTTTTCTCCAAAACTATAACAGATGCAAGCTTGTCCTGTTTGGTGGAGATAATATTTAATAAAATAAGTAGAAATCTACTAAAAGTTTCGTTTGTTTATATTGCCATCCTGAGATAATCGTCTCCATGCTCCAAATCCATTTTAAAGCCATTTCAAAGGCATTTTGCGCATACATGAAATGAACACATTTTTCTCCAAAACTATAACACATGCAAGCTTGTCCTGTTTGGTGGAGATGATATTTAATAAAATAAGTAGAAATCCACTAAAAGTTTTGTTTGGTTATCTTGCAATCCCGAGATAATCGTCTCCATGCTCCAAATCCATTTTAAAGCCATTTTTAAGGCATTTCGCGCATACATGAAATGAACACATTTTTCTCCAAAACTATAACAGATGCAAGCTTGTCCTGTTTGGTGGAGATGATATTTAATAAAATAAGTAGAAATCCACTAAAAGTTTTGTTTGGTTATCTTGCAATCCCGAGATAATCGTCTCCATGCTCCAAATCCATTTTAAAGCCATTTTTAAGGCATTTCGCGCATACATGAAATGAACACATTTTTCTCCAAAACTATAACAGATGCAAGCTTGTCCTGTTTGGTGGAGATGATATTTAATAAAATAAGTAGAAATCCACTAAAAGTTTTGTTTGGTTATCTTGCAATCCCGAGATAATCGTCTCCATGCTCCAAATCCATTTTAAAGCCATTTTTAAGGCATTTCGCGCATACATGAAATGAACACATTTTTCTCCAAAACTATAACAGATGCAAGCTTGTCCTGTTTGGTGGAGATGATATTTAATAAAATAAGTAGAAATCCACTAAAAGTTTTGTTTGGTTATCTTGCAATCCCGAGATAATCGTCTCCATGCTCCAAATCCATTTTAAAGCCATTTCAAAGGCATTTTGCGCATACATGAAATGAACACATTTTTCTCCAAAACTATAACACATGCAAGCTTGTCCTGTTTGGTGGAGATGATATTTAATAAAATAAGTAGAAATCCACTAAAAGTTTTGTTTGGTTATCTTGCAATCCCGAGATAATCGTCTCCATGCTCCAAATCCATTTTAAAGCCATTTTTAAGGCATTTCGCGCATACATGAAATGAACACATTTTTCTCCAAAACTATAACAGATGCAAGCTTGTCCTGTTTGGTGGAGATGATATTTAATAAAATAAGTAGAAATCCACTAAAAGTTTTGTTTGGTTATCTTGCAATCCCGAGATAATCGTCTCCATGCTCCAAATCCATTTTAAAGCCATTTTTAAGGCATTTCGCGCATACATGAAATGAACACATTTTTCTCCAAAACTATAACAGATGCAAGCTTGTCCTGTTTGGTGGAGATGATATTTAATAAAATAAGTAGAAATCCACTAAAAGTTTTGTTTGGTTATCTTGCAATCCCGAGATAATCGTCTCCATGCTCCAAATCCATTTTAAAGCCATTTTTAAGGCATTTCGCTCATACATGAAATGAACACATTTTTCTCCAAAACTATAACAGATGCAAGCTTGTCCTGTTTGGTGGAGATGATATTTAATAAAATAAGTAGAAATCCACTAAAAGTTTTGTTTGGTTATCTTGCAATCCCGAGATAATCGTCTCCATGCTCCAAATCCATTTTAAAGCCATTTTTAAGGCATTTCGCGCATACATGAAATGAACACATTTTTCTCCAAAACTATAACAGATGCAAGCTTGTTCTGTTTGGTGGAGATAATATTTAATAAAATAAGTAGAAATCTACTAAAAGTTTCGTTTGTTTATATTGCCATCCTGAGATAATCGTCTCCATGCTCCAAATCCATTTTAAAGCCATTTCAAAGGCATTTTGCGCATACATGAAATGAACACATTTTTCTCCAAAACTATAACACATGCAAGCTTGTCCTGTTTGGTGGAGATGATATTTAATAAAATAAGTAGAAATCCACTAAAAGTTTTGTTTGGTTATCTTGCAATCCCGAGATAATCGTCTCCATGCTCCAAATCCATTTTTAAGCCATTTTTAAGGCATTTCGCGCATACATGAAATGAACACATTTTTCTCTGTCCTGTTTGGTGGAGATGATATTTAATAAAATAAGTAGAAATCCACTAAAAGTTTTGTTTGGTTATCTTGCAATCCCGAGATAATCGTCTCCATGCTCCAAATCCATTTTAAAGCCATTTTTAAGGCATTTCGCGCATACATGAAATGAACACATTTTTCTCCAAAACTATAACAGATGCAAGCTTGTCCTGTTTGGTGGAGATAATATTTAATAAAATAAGTAGAAATCTACTAAAAGTTTCGTTTGTTTATATTGCCATCCTGAGATAATCGTCTCCATGCTCCAAATCCATTTTAAAGCCATTTCAAAGGCATTTTGCGCATACATGAAATGAACACAATTTTCTCCAAAACTATAACACATGCAAGCTTGTCCTGTTTGGTGGAGATGATATTTAATAAAATAAGTAGAAATCCACTAAAAGTTTTGTTTGGTTATCTCGCAATCCCGAGATAATCGTCTCCATGCTCCAAATCCATTTTAAAGCCATTTTTAAGGCATTTCGCGCATACATGAAATGAACACATTTTTCTCCAAAACTATAACAGATGCAAGCTTGTCCTGTTTGGTGGAGATGATATTTAATAAAATAAGTAGAAATCCACTAAAAGTTTTGTTTGGTTATCTTGCAATCCCGAGATAATCGTCTCCATGCTCCAAATCCATTTTAAAGCCATTTTTAAGGCATTTCGCGCATACATGAAATGAACACATTTTTCTCCAAAACTATAATAGATGCAAGCTTGTCCTGTTTGGTGGAGATGATATTTAATAAAATAAGTAGAAATCCACTAAAAGTTTTGTTTGGTTATCTTGCAATCCCGAGATAATCGTCTCCATGCTCCAAATCCATTTTAAAGCCATTTTTAAGGCATTTCGCGCATACATGAAATGAACACATTTTTCTCCAAAACTATAACAGATGCAAGCTTGTCCTGTTTGGTGGAGATGATATTTAATAAAATAAGTAGAAATCCACTAAAAGTTTTGTTTGGTTATCTTGCAATCCCGAGATAATCGTCTCCATGCTCCAAATCCATTTTAAAGCCATTTTTAAGGCATTTCGCGCATACATGAAATGAACACATTTTTCTCCAAAACTATAATAGATGCAAGCTTGTCCTGTTTGGTGGAGATGATATTTAATAAAATAAGTAGAAATCCACTAAAAGTTTTGTTTGGTTATCTTGCAATCCCGAGATAATCGTCTCCATGCTCCAAATCCATTTTAAAGCCATTTTTAAGGCATTTCGCGCATACATGAAATGAACACATTTTTCTCCAAAACTATAACAGATGCAAGCTTGTTCTGTTTGGTGGAGATAATATTTAATAAAATAAGTAGAAATCTACTAAAAGTTTCGTTTGTTTATATTGCCATCCTGAGATAATCGTCTCCATGCTCCAAATCCATTTTAAAGCCATTGCAAAGGCATTTTGCGCATACATGAAATGAACACATTTTTCTCCAAAACTATAACACATGCAAGCTTGTCCTGTTTGGTGGAGATGATATTTAATAAAATAAGTAGAAATCCACTAAAAGTTTTGTTTGGCTATCTTGCAATCCCGAGATAATCGTCTCCATGCTCCAAATCCATTTTAAAGCCATTTTTAAGGCATTTCGCGCATACATTAAATGAACACATTTTTCTCCAAAACTATAACAGATGCAAGCTTGTCCTGTTTGGTGGAGATGATATTTAATAAAATAAGTAGAAATCCACTAAAAGTTTTGTTTGGTTATCTTGCAATCCCGAGATAATCGTCTCCATGCTCCAAATCCATTTTAAAGCCATTTTTAAGGCATTTCGCGCATACATGAAATGAACACATTTTTCTCCAAAACTATAACAGATGCAAGCTTGTCCTGTTTGGTGGAGATAATATTTAATAAAATAAGTAGAAATCTACTAAAAGTTTCGTTTGTTTATATTGCCATCCTGAGATAATCGTCTCCATGCTCCAAATCCATTTTAAAGCCATTTCAAAGGCATTTTGCGCATACATGAAATGAACACAATTTTCTCCAAAACTATAACACATGCAAGCTTGTCCTGTTTGGTGGAGATGATATTTAATAAAATAAGTAGAAATCCACTAAAAGTTTTGTTTGGTTATCTTGCAATCCCGAGATAATCGTCTCCATGCTCCAAATCCATTTTAAAGCCATTTTTAAGGCATTTCGCGCATACATGAAATGAACACATTTTTCTCCAAAACTATAACAGATGCAAGCTTGTCCTGTTTGGTGGAGATAATATTTAATAAAATAAGTAGAAATCTACTAAAAGTTTCGTTTGTTTATATTGCCATCCTGAGATAATCGTCTCCATGCTCCAAATCCATTTTAAAGCCATTTCAAAGGCATTTTGCGCATACATGAAATGAACACATTTTTCTCCAAAACTATAACACATGCAAGCTTGTCCTGTTTGGTGGAGATGATATTTAATAAAATAAGTAGAAATCCACTAAAAGTTTTGTTTGGTTATCTTGCAATCCCGAGATAATCGTCTCCATGCTCCAAATCCATTTTAAAGCCATTTTTAAGGCATTTCGCGCATACATGAAATGAACACATTTTTCTCCAAAACTATAACAGATGCAAGCTTGTCCTGTTTGGTGGAGATGATATTTAATAAAATAAGTAGAAATCCACTAAAAGTTTTGTTTGGTTATCTTGCAATCCCGAGATAATCGTCTCCATGCTCCAAATCCATTTTAAAGCCATTTTTAAGGCATTTCGCGCATACATGAAATGAACACATTTTTCTCCAAAACTATAACAGATGCAAGCTTGTCCTGTTTGGTGGAGATAATATTTAATAAAATAAGTAGAAATCTACTAAAAGTTTCGTTTGTTTATATTGCCATCCTGAGATAATCGTCTCCATGCTCCAAATCCATTTTAAAGCCATTTCAAAGGCATTTTGCGCATACATGAAATGAACACATTTTTCTCCAAAACTATAACACATGCAAGCTTGTCCTGTTTGGTGGAGATGATATTTAATAAAATAAGTAGAAATCCACTAAAAGTTTTGTTTGGTTATCTTGCAATCCCGAGATAATCGTCTCCATGCTCCAAATCCATTTTAAAGCCATTTTTAAGGCATTTCGCGCATACATGAAATGAACACATTTTTCTCCAAAACTATAACAGATGCAAGCTTGTCCTGTTTGGTGGAGATGATATTTAATAAAATAAGTAGAAATCCACTAAAGGTTTTGTTTGGTTATCTTGCAATCCCGAGATAATCGTCTCCATGCTCCAAATCCATTTTAAAGCCATTTTTAAGGCATTTCGCGCATACATGAAATGAACACATTTTTCTCCAAAACTATAACAGATGCAAGCTTGTCCTGTTTGGTGGAGATGATATTTAATAAAATAAGTAGAAATCCACTAAAAGTTTTGTTTGGTTATCTTGCAATCCCGAGATAATCGTCTCCATGCTCCAAATCCATTTTAAAGCCATTTTTAAGGCATTTCGCTGATACATGAAATGAACACATTTTTCTCCAAAACTATAATAGATGCAAGCTTGTCCTGTTTGGTGGAGATGATATTTAATAAAATAAGTAGAAATCCACTAAAAGTTTTGTTTGGTTATCTTGCAATCCCGAGATAATCGTCTCCATGCTCCAAATCCATTTTAAAGCCATTTTTAAGGCATTTCGCGCATACATGAAATGAACACATTTTTCTCCAAAACTATAACAGATGCAAGCTTGTTCTGTTTGGTGGGGATAATATTTAATAAAATAAGTAGAAATCTACTAAAAGTTTCGTTTGTTTATATTGCCATCCTGAGATAATCGTCTCCATGCTCCAAATCCATTTTAAAGCCATTTCAAAGGCATTTTGCGCATACATGAAATGAACACATTTTTCTCCAAAACTATAACACATGCAAGCTTGTCCTGTTTGGTGGAGATGATATTTAATAAAATAAGTAGAAATCCACTAAAAGTTTTGTTTGGTTATCTTGCAATCCCGAGATAATCGTCTCCATGCTCCAAATCCATTTTAAAGCCATTTTTAAGGCATTTCGCGCATACATTAAATGAACACATTTTTCTCCAAAACTATAACAGATGCAAGCTTGTCCTGTTTGGTGGAGATGATATTTAATAAAATAAGTAGAAATCCACTAAAAGTTTTGTTTGGTTATCTTGCAATCCCGAGATAATCGTCTCCATGCTCCAAATCCATTTTAAAGCCATTTTTAAGGCATTTCGCGCATACATGAAATGAACACATTTTTCTCCAAAACTATAACAGATGCAAGCTTGTCCTGTTTGGTGGAGATAATATTTAATAAAATAAGTAGAAATCTACTAAAAGTTTCGTTTGTTTATATTGCCATCCTGAGATAATCGTCTCCATGCTCCAAATCCATTTTAAAGCCATTTCAAAGGCATTTTGCGCATACATGAAATGAACACAATTTTCTCCAAAACTATAACACATGCAAGCTTGTCCTGTTTGGTGGAGATGATATTTAATAAAATAAGTAGAAATCCACTAAAAGTTTTGTTTGGTTATCTTGCAATCCCGAGATAATCGTCTCCATGCTCCAAATCCATTTTAAAGCCATTTTTAAGGCATTTCGCGCATACATGAAATGAACACATTTTTCTCCAAAACTATAACAGATGCAAGCTTGTCCTGTTTGGTGGAGATAATATTTAATAAAATAAGTAGAAATCTACTAAAAGTTTCGTTTGTTTATATTGCCATCCTGAGATAATCGTCTCCATGCTCCAAATCCATTTTAAAGCCATTTCAAAGGCATTTTGCGCATACATGAAATGAACACATTTTTCTCCAAAACTATAACACATGCAAGCTTGTCCTGTTTGGTGGAGATGATATTTAATAAAATAAGTAGAAATCCACTAAAAGTTTTGTTTGGTTATCTTGCAATCCCGAGATAATCGTCTCCATGCTCCAAATCCATTTTAAAGCCATTTTTAAGGCATTTCGCGCATACATGAAATGAACACATTTTTCTCCAAAACTATAACAGATGCAAGCTTGTCCTGTTTGGTGGAGATGATATTTAATAAAATAAGTAGAAATCCACTAAAAGTTTTGTTTGGTTATCTTGCAATCCCGAGATAATCGTCTCCATGCTCCAAATCCATTTTAAAGCCATTTTTAAGGCATTTCGCGCATACATGAAATGAACACATTTTTCTCCAAAACTATAACAGATGCAAGCTTGTCCTGTTTGGTGGAGATAATATTTAATAAAATAAGTAGAAATCTACTAAAAGTTTCGTTTGTTTATATTGCCATCCTGAGATAATCGTCTCCATGCTCCAAATCCATTTTAAAGCCATTTCAAAGGCATTTTGCGCATACATGAAATGAACACATTTTTCTCCAAAACTATAACACATGCAAGCTTGTCCTGTTTGGTGGAGATGATATTTAATAAAATAAGTAGAAATCCACTAAAAGTTTTGTTTGGTTATCTTGCAATCCCGAGATAATCGTCTCCATGCTCCAAATCCATTTTAAAGCCATTTTTAAGGCATTTCGCGCATACATGAAATGAACACATTTTTCTCCAAAACTATAACAGATGCAAGCTTGTCCTGTTTGGTGGAGATGATATTTAATAAAATAAGTAGAAATCCACTAAAAGTTTTGTTTGGTTATCTTGCAATCCCGAGATAATCGTCTCCATGTTCCAAATCCATTTTAAAGCCATTTTTAAGGCATTTCGCGCATACATGAAATGAACACATTTTTCTCCAAAACTATAACACATGCAAGCTTGTCCTGTTTGGTGGAGATATTTAATAAAATAAGTAGAAATCCACTAAAAGTTTTGTTTGGTTATCTTGCAATCCCGAGATAATCGTCTCCATGCTCCAAATCCATTTTAAAGCCATTTTTAAGGCATTTCGCGCATACATGAAATGAACACATTTTTCTCCAAAACTATAACAGATGCAAGCTTGTCCTGTTTGGTGGAGATGATATTTAATAAAATAAGTAGAAATCCACTAAAAGTTTTGTTTGGTTATCTTGCAATCCCGAGATAATCGTCTCCATGCTCCAAATCCATTTTAAAGCCATTTCAAAGGCATTTTGCGCATACATGAAATGAACACATTTTTCTCCAAAACTATAACACATGCAAGCTTGTCCTGTTTGGTGGAGATGATATTTAATAAAATAAGTAGAAATCCACTAAAAGTTTTGTTTGGTTATCTTGCAATCCCGAGATAATCGTCTCCATGCTCCAAATCCATTTTAAAGCCATTTTTAAGGCATTTCGCGCATACATGAAATGAACACATTTTTCTCCAAAACTATAACAGATGCAAGCTTGTCCTGTTTGGTGGAGATGATATTTAATAAAATAAGTAGAAATCCACTAAAAGTTTTGTTTGGTTATCTTGCAATCCCGAGATAATCGTCTCCATGCTCCAAATCCATTTTAAAGCCATTTTTAAGGCATTTCGCGCATACATGAAATGAACACATTTTTCTCCAAAACTATAACAGATGCAAGCTTGTCCTGTTTGGTGGAGATGATATTTAATAAAATAAGTAGAAATCCACTAAAAGTTTTGTTTGGTTATCTTGCAATCCCGAGATAATCGTCTCCATGCTCCAAATCCATTTTAAAGCCATTTTTAAGGCATTTCGCGCATACATGAAATGAACACATTTTTCTCCAAAACTATAACAGATGCAAGCTTGTCCTGTTTGGTGGAGATGATATTTAATAAAATAAGTAGAAATCCACTAAAAGTTTTGTTTGGTTATCTTGCAATCCCGAGATAATCGTCTCCATGCTCCAAATCCATTTTAAAGCCATTTTTAAGGCATTTCGCGCATACATGAAATGAACACATTTTTCTCCAAAACTATAATAGATGCAAGCTTGTCCTGTTTGGTGGAGATGATATTTAATAAAATAAGTAGAAATCCACTAAAAGTTTTGTTTGGTTATCTTGCAATCCCGAGATAATCGTCTCCATGCTCCAAATCCATTTTAAAGCCATTTTTAAGGCATTTCGCGCATACATGAAATGAACACATTTTTCTCCAAAACTATAACAGATGCAAGCTTGTCCTGTTTGGTGGAGATGATATTTAATAAAATAAGTAGAAATCCACTAAAAGTTTTGTTTGGTTATCTTGCAATCCCGAGATAATCGTCTCCATGCTCCAAATCCATTTTAAAGCCATTTTTAAGGCATTTCGCGCATACATGAAATGAACACATTTTTCTCCAAAACTATAACAGATGCAAGCTTGTCCTGTTTGGTGGAGATGATATTTAATAAAATAAGTAGAAATCCACTAAAAGTTTTGTTTGGTTATCTTGCAATCCCGAGATAATCGTCTCCATGCTCCAAATCCATTTTAAAGCCATTTTTAAGGCATTTCGCGCATACATGAAATGAACACATTTTTCTCCAAAACTATAACAGATGCAAGCTTGTCCTGTTTGGTGGAGATAATATTTAATAAAATAAGTAGAAATCTACTAAAATTTTCGTTTGTTTATATTGCCATCCTGAGATAATCGTCTCCATGCTCCAAATCCATTTTAAAGCCATTTCAAAGGCATTTTGCGCATACATGAAATGAACACATTTTTCTCCAAAACTATAACAGATGCAAGCTTGTCCTGTTTGGTGGAGATGATATTTAATAAAATAAGTAGAAATCCACTAAAAGTTTTGTTTGGTTATCTTGCAATCCCGAGATAATCGTCTCCATGCTCCAAATCCATTTTAAAGCCATTTTTAAGGCATTTCGCGCATACATGAAATGAACACATTTTTCTCCAAAACTATAACAGATGCAAGCTTGTCCTGTTTGGTGGAGATGATATTTAATAAAATAAGTAGAAATCCACTAAAAGTTTTGTTTGGTTATCTTGCAATCCCGAGATAATCGTCTCCATGCTCCAAATCCATTTTAAAGCCATTTTTAAGGCATTTCGCGCATACATGAAATGAACACATTTTTCTCCAAAACTATAACAGATGCAAGCTTGTCCTGTTTGGTGGAGATGATATTTAATAAAATAAGTAGAAATCCACTAAAAGTTTTGTTTGGTTATCTTGCAATCCCGAGATAATCGTCTACATGCTCCAAATCCATTTTAAAGCCATTTTTAAGGCATTTCGCGCATACATGAAATGAACACATTTTTCTCCAAAACTATAACAGATGCAAGCTTGTCCTGTTTGGTGGAGATGATATTTAATAAAATAAGTAGAAATCCACTAAACGTTTTGTTTGGTTATCTTGCAATCCCGAGATAATCGTCTCCATGCTCCAAATCCATTTTAAAGCCATTTTTAAGGCATTTCGCGCATACATGAAATGAACACATTTTTCTCCAAAACTATAACAGATGCAAGCTTGTCCTGTTTGGTGGAGATGATATTTAATAAAATAAGTAGAAATCCACTAAAAGTTTTGTTTGGTTATCTTGCAATCCCGAGATAATCGTCTCCATGCTCCAAATCCATTTTAAAGCCATTTTTAAGGCATTTCGCGCATACATGAAATGAACACATTTTTCTCCAAAACTATAACAGATGCAAGCTTGTCCTGTTTGGTGGAGATAATATTTAATAAAATAAGTAGAAATCTACTAAAAGTTTCGTTTGTTTATATTGCCATCCTGAGATAATCGTCTCCATGCTCCAAATCCATTTTAAAGCCATTTCAAAGGCATTTTGCGCATTCATGAAATGAACACATTTTTCTCCAAAACTATAACACATGCAAGCTTGTCCTGTTTGGTGGAGATGATATTTAATAAAATAAGTAGAAATCCACTAAAAGTTTTGTTTGGTTATCTTGCAATCCCGAGATAATCGTCTCCATGCTCCAAATCCATTTTAAAGCCATTTTTAAGGCATTTCGCGCATACATGAAATGAACACATTTTTCTCCAAAACTATAACAGATGCAAGCTTGTCCTGTTTGGTGGAGATAATATTTAATAAAATAAGTAGAAATCTACTAAAAGTTTCGTTTGTTTATATTGCCATCCTGAGATAATCGTCTCCATGCTCCAAATCCATTTTAAAGCCATTTCAAATTCATTTTGCGCATACATGAAATGAACACATTTTTCTCCAAAACTATAACAGATGCAAGCTTGTCCTGTTTGGTGGAGATGATATTTATTAAAATAAGTAGAAATCCACTAAAAGTTTTGTTTGGTTATCTTGCAATCCCGAGATAATCGTCTCCATGCTCCAAATCCATTTTAAAGCCATTTTTAAGGCATTTCGCGCATACATGAAATGAACACATTTTTCTCCAAAACTATAACAGATGCAAGCTTGTCCTGTTTGGTGGAGATGATATTTAATAAAATAAGTAGAAATCCACTAAAAGTTTTGTTTGGTTATCTTGCAATCCCGAGATAATCGTCTCCATGCTCCAAATCCATTTTAAAGCCATTTTTAAGGCATTTCGCGCATACATGAAATGAACACATTTTTCTCCAAAACTATAACAGATGCAAGCTTGTCCTGTTTGGTGGAGATGATATTTAATAAAATAAGTAGAAATCCACTAAAAGTTTTGTTTGGTTATATTGCAATCCCGAGATAATCGTCTCCATGCTCCAAATCCATTTTAAAGCCATTTTTAAGGCATTTCGCGCATACATGAAATGAACACATTTTTCTCCAAAACTATAACAGATGCAAGCTTGTCCTGTTTGGTGGAGATGATATTTAATAAAATAAGTAGAAATCCACTAAAAGTTTTGTTTGGTTATCTTGCAATCCCGAGATAATCGTCTCCATGCTCCAAATCCATTTTAAAGCCATTTTTAAGGCATTTCGCGCATACATGAAATGAACACATTTTTCTCCAAAACTATAACAGATGCAAGCTTGTCCTGTTTGGTGGAGATGATATTTAATAAAATAAGTAGAAATCCACTAAAAGTTTTGTTTGGTTATCTTGCAATCCCGAGATAATCGTCTCCATACTCCAAATCCATTTTAAAGCCATTTTTAAGGCATTTCGCGCATACATGAAATGAACACATTTTTCTCCAAAACTATAACAGATGCAAGCTTGTCCTGTTTGGTGGAGATGATATTTAATAAAATAAGTAGAAATCCACTAAAAGTTTTGTTTGGTTATCTTGCAATCCCGAGATAATCGTCTCCATGCTCCAAATCCATTTTAAAGCCATTTTTAAGGCATTTCGCGCATACATGAAATGAACACATTTTTCTCCAAAACTATAACAGATGCAAGCTTGTCCTGTTTGGTGGAGATGATATTTAATAAAATAAGTAGAAATCCACTAAAAGTTTTGTTTGGTTATCTTGCAATCCCGAGATAATCGTCTCCATGCTCCAAATCCATTTTAAAGCCATTTCAAAGGCATTTTGCGCATACATGAAATGAACACATTTTTCTCCAAAACTATAACACATGCAAGCTTGTCCTGTTTGGTGGAGATGATATTTAATAAAATAAGTAGAAATCCACTAAAAGTTTTGTTTGGTTATCTTGCAATCCCGAGATAATCGTCTCCATGCTCCAAATCCATTTTAAAGCCATTTTTAAGGCATTTCGCGCATACATGAAATGAACACATTTTTCTCCAAAACTATAACAGATGCAAGCTTGTCCTGTTTGGTGGAGATGATATTTAATAAAATAAGTAGAAATCCACTAAAAGTTTTGTTTGGTTATCTTGCAATCCCGAGATAATCGTCTCCATGCTCCAAATCCATTTTAAAGCCATTTTTAAGGCATTTCGCGCATACATGAAATGAACACATTTTTCTCCAAAACTATAACAGATGCAAGCTTGTCCTGTTTGGTGGAGATAATATTTAATAAAATAAGTAGAAATCTACTAAAAGTTTCGTTTGTTTATATTGCCATCCTGAGATAATCGTCTCCATGCTCCAAATCCATTTTAAAGCCATTTCAAAGGCATTTTGCGCATGCATGAAATGAACACATTTTTCTCCAAAACTATAACACATGCAAGCTTGTCCTGTTTGGTGGAGATGATATTTAATAAAATAAGTAGAAAACCACTAAAAGTTTTGTTTGGTTATCTTGCAATCCCGAGATAATCGTCTCCATGCTCCAAATCCATTTTAAAGCCATTTTTAAGGCATTTCGCGCATACATGAAATGAACACATTTTTCTCCAAAACTATAACAGATGCAAGCTTGTCCTGTTTGGTGGAGATGATATTTAATAAAATAAGTAGAAATCCACTATAAGTTTTGTTTGGTTATCTTGCAATCCCGAGATAATCGTCTCCATGCTCCAAATCCATTTTAAAGCCATTTCAAAGGCATTTTGCGCATACATGAAATGAACACATTTTTCTCCAAAACTATAACACATGCAAGCTTGTCCTGTTTGGTGGAGATGATATTTAATAAAATAAGTAGAAATCCACTAAAAGTTTTGTTTGGTTATCTTGCAATCCCGAGATAATCGTCTCCATGCTCCAAATCCATTTTAAAGCCATTTTTAAGGCATTTCGCGCATACATGAAATGAACACATTTTTCTCCAAAACTGTAACAGATCCAAGCTTGTCCTGTTTGGTGGAGATGATATTTAATAAAATAAGTAGAAATCCACTAAAAGTTTTGTTTGGTTATCTTGCAATCCCGAGATAATCGTCTCCATGCTCCAAATCCATTTTAAAGCCATTTTTAAGGCATTTCGCGCATACATGAAATGAACACATTTTTCTCCAAAACTATAACAGATGCAAGCTTGTCCTGTTTGGTGGAGATGATATTTAATAAAATAAGTAGAAATCCACTAAAAGTTTTGTTTGGTTATCTTGCAATCCCGAGATAATCGTCTCCATGCTCCAAATCCATTTTAAAGCCATTTTTAAGGCATTTCGCGCATACATGAAATGAACACATTTTTCTCCAAAACTATAACAGATGCAAGCTTGTCCTGTTTGGTGGAGATAATATTTAATAAAATAAGTAGAAATCTACTAAAAGTTTCGTTTGTTTATATTGTCATCCTGAGATAATCGTCTCCATGCTCCAAATCCATTTTAAAGCCATTTTAAAGGCATTTTGCGCATACATGAAATGAACACATTTTTCTCCAAAACTATAACAGATGCAAGCTTGTCCTGTTTGGTGGAGATGATATTTAATAAAATAAGTAGAAATCCACTAAAAGTTTTGTTTGGTTATCTTGCAATCCCGAGATAATCGTCTCCATGCTCCAAATCCATTTTAAAGCCATTTTTAAGGCATTTCGCGCATACATGAAATGAACACATTTTTCTCCAAAACTATAACAGATGCAAGCTTGTCCTGTTTGGTGGAGATGATATTTAATAAAATAAGTAGAAATCCACTAAAAGTTTTGTTTGGTTATCTTGCAATCCCGAGATAATCGTCTCCATGCTCCAAATCCATTTTAAAGCCATTTTTAAGGCATTTCGCGCATACATGAAATGAACACATTTTTCTCCAAAACTATAACAGATGCAAGCTTGTCCTGTTTGGTGGAGATGATATTTAATAAAATAAGTAGAAATCCACTAAAAGTTTTGTTTGGTTATCTTGCAATCCCGAGATAATCGTCTCCATGCTCCAAATCCATTTTAAAGCCATTTTTAAGGCATTTCGCGCATACATGAAATGAACACATTTTTCTCCAAAACTATAACAGATGCAAGCTTGTCCTGTTTGGTGGAGATGATATTTAATAAAATAAGTAGAAATCCACTAAACGTTTTGTTTGGTTATCTTGCAATCCCGAGATAATCGTCTCCATGCTCCAAATCCATTTTAAAGCCATTTTTAAGGCATTTCGCGCATACATGAAATGAACACATTTTTCTCCAAAACTATAACAGATGCAAGCTTGTCCTGTTTGGTGGAGATGATATTTAATAAAATAAGTAGAAATCCACTAAAAGTTTTGTTTGGTTATCTTGCAATCCCGAGATAATCGTCTCCATGCTCCAAATCCATTTTAAAGCCATTTTTAAGGCATTTCGCGCATACATGAAATGAACACATTTTTCTCCAAAACTATAACAGATGCAAGCTTGTCCTGTTTGGTGGAGATAATATTTAATAAAATAAGTAGAAATCTACTAAAAGTTTCGTTTGTTTATATTGCCATCCTGAGATAATCGTCTCCATGCTCCAAATCCATTTTAAAGCCATTTCAAAGGCATTTTGCGCATACATGAAATGAACACATTTTTCTCCAAAACTATAACACATGCAAGCTTGTCCTGTTTGGTGGAGATGATATTTAATAAAATAAGTAGAAATCCACTAAACGTTTTGTTTGGTTATCTTGCAATCCCGAGATAATCGTCTCCATGCTCCAAATCCATTTTAAAGCCATTTTTAAGGCATTTCGCGCATACATGAAATGAACACATTTTTCTCCAAAACTATAACAGATGCAAGCTTGTCCTGTTTGGTGGAGATGATATTTAATAAAATAAGTAGAAATCCACTAAAAGTTTTGTTTGGTTATCTTGCAATCCCGAGATAATCGTCTCCATGCTCCAAATCCATTTTAAAGCCATTTTTAAGGCATTTCGCGCATACATGAAATGAACACATTTTTCTCCAAAACTATAACAGATGCAAGCTTGTCCTGTTTGGTGGAGATAATATTTAATAAAATAAGTAGAAATCTACAAAAAGTTTCGTTTGTTTATATTGCCATCCTGAGATAATCGTCTCCATGCTCCAAATCCATTTTAAAGCCATTTCAAAGGCATTTTGCGCATACATGAAATGAACACATTTTTCTCCAAAACTATAACAGATGCAAGCTTGTCCTGTTTGGTGGAGATGATATTTATTAAAATAAGTAGAAATCCACTAAAAGTTTTGTTTGGTTATCTTGCAATCCCGAGATAATCGTCTCCATGCTCCAAATCCATTTTAAAGCCATTTTTAAGGCATTTCGCGCATACATGAAATGAACACATTTTTCTCCAAAACTATAACAGATGCAAGCTTGTCCTGTTTGGTGGAGATGATATTTAATAAAATAAGTAGAAATCCACTAAAAGTTTTGTTTGGTTATCTTGCAATCCCGAGATAATCGTCTCCATGCTCCAAATCCATTTTAAAGCCATTTTTAAGGCATTTCGCGCATACATGAAATGAACACATTTTTCTCCAAAACTATAACAGATGCAAGCTTGTCCTGTTTGGTGGAGATGATATTTAATAAAATAAGTAGAAATCCACTAAAAGTTTTGTTTGGTTATATTGCAATCCCGAGATAATCGTCTCCATGCTCCAAATCCATTTTAAAGCCATTTTTAAGGCATTTCGCGCATACATGAAATGAACACATTTTTCTCCAAAACTATAACAGATGCAAGCTTGTCCTGTTTGGTGGAGATGATATTTAATAAAATAAGTAGAAATCCACTAAAAGTTTTGTTTGGTTATCTTGCAATCCCGAGATAATCGTCTCCATGCTCCAAATCCATTTTAAAGCCATTTTTAAGGCATTTCGCGCACACATGAAATGAACACATTTTTCTCCAAAACTATAACAGATGCAAGCTTGTCCTGTTTGGTGGAGATGATATTTAATAAAATAAGTAGAAATCCACTAAAAGTTTTGTTTGGTTATCTTGCAATCCCGAGATAATCGTCTCCATACTCCAAATCCATTTTAAAGCCATTTTTAAGGCATTTCGCGCATACATGAAATGAACACATTTTTCTCCAAAACTATAACAGATGCAAGCTTGTCCTGTTTGGTGGAGATGATATTTAATAAAATAAGTAGAAATCCACTAAAAGTTTTGTTTGGTTATCTTGCAATCCCGAGATAATCGTCTCCATGCTCCAAATCCATTTTAAAGCCATTTTTAAGGCATTTCGCGCATACATGAAATGAACACATTTTTCTCCAAAACTATAACACATGCAAGCTTGTCCTGTTTGGTGGAGATGATATTTAATAAAATAAGTAGAAATCCACTAAAAGTTTTGTTTGGTTATCTTGCAATCCCGAGATAATCGTCTCCATGCTCCAAATCCATTTTAAAGCCATTTCAAAGGCATTTTGCGCATACATGAAATGAACACATTTTTCTCCAAAACTATAACACATGCAAGCTTGTCCTGTTTGGTGGAGATGATATTTAATAAAATAAGTAGAAATCCACTAAAAGTTTTGTTTGGTTATCTTGCAATCCCGAGATAATCGTCTCCATGCTCCAAATCCATTTTAAAGCCATTTTTAAGGCATTTCGCGCATACATGAAATGAACACATTTTTCTCCAAAACTATAACAGATGCAAGCTTGTCCTGTTTGGTGGAGATGATATTTAATAAAATAAGTAGAAATCCACTAAAAGTTTTGTTTGGTTATCTTGCAATCCCGAGATAATCGTCTCCATGCTCCAAATCCATTTTAAAGCCATTTTTAAGGCATTTCGCGCACACATGAAATGAACACATTTTTCTCCAAAACTATAACAGATGCAAGCTTGTCCTGTTTGGTGGAGATGATATTTAATAAAATAAGTAGAAATCCACTAAAAGTTTTGTTTGGTTATCTTGCAATCCCGAGATAATCGTCTCCATACTCCAAATCCATTTTAAAGCCATTTTTAAGGCATTTCGCGCATACATGAAATGAACACATTTTTCTCCAAAACTATAACAGATGCAAGCTTGTCCTGTTTGGTGGAGATGATATTTAATAAAATAAGTAGAAATCCACTAAAAGTTTTGTTTGGTTATCTTGCAATCCCGAGATAATCGTCTCCATGCTCCAAATCCATTTTAAAGCCATTTTTAAGGCATTTCGCGCATACATGAAATGAACACATTTTTCTCCAAAACTATAACACATGCAAGCTTGTCCTGTTTGGTGGAGATGATATTTAATAAAATAAGTAGAAATCCACTAAAAGTTTTGTTTGGTTATCTTGCAATCCCGAGATAATCGTCTCCATGCTCCAAATCCATTTTAAAGCCATTTCAAAGGCATTTTGCGCATACATGAAATGAACACATTTTTCTCCAAAACTATAACACATGCAAGCTTGTCCTGTTTGGTGGAGATGATATTTAATAAAATAAGTAGAAATCCACTAAAAGTTTTGTTTGGTTATCTTGCAATCCCGAGATAATCGTCTCCATGCTCCAAATCCATTTTAAAGCCATTTCAAAGGCATTTTGCGCATACATGAAATGAACACATTTTTCTCCAAAACTATAACAGATGCAAGCTTGTCCTGTTTGGTGGAGATAATATTTAATAAAATAAGTAGAAATCTACTAAAAGTTTCGTTTGTTTATATTGCCATCCTGAGATAATCGTCTCCATGCTCCAAATCCATTTTAAAGCCATTTCAAAGGCATTTTGCGCATACATGAAATGAACACATTTTTCTCCAAAACTATAACAGATGCAAGCTTGTCCTGTTTGGTGGAGATGATATTTATTAAAATAAGTAGAAATCCACTAAACGTTTTGTTTGGTTATCTTGCAATCCCGAGATAATCGTCTCCATGCTCCAAATCCATTTTAAAGCCATTTTTAAGGCATTTCGCGCATACATGAAATGAACACATTTTTCTCCAAAACTATAACAGATGCAAGCTTGTCCTGTTTGGTGGAGATGATATTTAATAAAATAAGTAGAAATCCACTAAAAGTTTTGTTTGGTTATCTTGCAATCCCGAGATAATCGTCTCCATGCTCCAAATCCATTTTAAAGCCATTTTTAAGGCATTTCGCGCATACATGAAATGAACACATTTTTCTCCAAAACTATAACAGATGCAAGCTTGTCCTGTTTGGTGGAGATGATATTTAATAAAATAAGTAGAAATCCACTAAAAGTTTTGTTTGGTTATATTGCAATCCCGAGATAATCGTCTCCATGCTCCAAATCCATTTTAAAGCCATTTTTAAGGCATTTCGCGCATACATGAAATGAACACATTTTTCTCCAAAACTATAACAGAAGCTTGTCCTGTTTGGTGGAGATGATATTTAATAAAATAAGTAGAAATCCACTAAAAGTTTTGTTTGGTTATCTTGCAATCCCGAGATAATCGTCTCCATGCTCCAAATCCATTTTAAAGCCATTTCAAAGGCATTTTGCGCATACATGAAATGAACACATTTTTCTCCAAAACTATAACACATGCAAGCTTGTCCTGTTTGGTGGAGATGATATTTAATAAAATAAGTAGAAATCCACTAAAAGTTTTGTTTGGTTATCTTGCAATCCCGAGATAATCGTCTCCATGCTCCAAATCCATTTTAAAGCCATTTTTAAGGCATTTCGCGCATACATGAAATGAACACATTTTTCTCCAAAACTATAACAGATGCAAGCTTGTCCTGTTTGGTGGAGATGATATTTAATAAAATAAGTAGAAATCCACTAAAAGTTTTGTTTGGTTATCTTGCAATCCCGAGATAATCGTCTCCATGCTCCAAATCCATTTTAAAGCCATTTTTAAGGCATTTCGCGCATACATGAAATGAACACATTTTTCTCCAAAACTATAACAGATGCAAGCTTGTCCTGTTTGGTGGAGATGATATTTAATAAAATAAGTAGAAATCCACTAAAAGTTTTGTTTGGTTATATTGCAATCCCGAGATAATCGTCTCCATGCTCCAAATCCATTTTAAAGCCATTTTTAAGGCATTTCGCGCATACATGAAATGAACACATTTTTCTCCAAAACTATAACAGAAGCTTGTCCTGTTTGGTGGAGATGATATTTAATAAAATAAGTAGAAATCCACTAAAAGTTTTGTTTGGTTATCTTGCAATCCCGAGATAATCGTCTCCATGCTCCAAATCCATTTTAAAGCCATTTCAAAGGCATTTTGCGCATACATGAAATGAACACATTTTTCTCCAAAACTATAACACATGCAAGCTTGTCCTGTTTGGTGGAGATGATATTTAATAAAATAAGTAGAAATCCACTAAAAGTTTTGTTTGGTTATCTTGCAATCCCGAGATAATCGTCTCCATGCTCCAAATCCATTTTAAAGCCATTTTTAAGGCATTTCGCGCATACATGAAATGAACACATTTTTCTCCAAAACTATAACAGATGCAAGCTTGTCCTGTTTGGTGGAGATGATATTTAATAAAATAAGTAGAAATCCACTAAAAGTTTTGTTTGGTTATCTTGCAATCCCGAGATAATCGTCTCCATGCTCCAAATCCATTTTAAAGCCATTTTTAAGGCATTTCGCGCATACATGAAATGAACACATTTTTCTCCAAAACTATAACAGATGCAAGCTTGTCCTGTTTGGTGGAGATGATATTTAATAAAATAAGTAAAAATCCACTAAAAGTTTTGTTTGGTTATCTTGCAATCCCGAGATAATCGTCTCCATGCTCCAAATCCATTTTAAAGCTATTTTTAAAGCATTTCGCGCATACATGAAATGAACACATTTTTCTCCAAAACTATAACAGATGCAAGCTTGTCCTGTTTGGTGGAGATGATATTTAATAAAATAAGTAGAAATCCACTAAAAGTTTTGTTTGGTTATCTTGCAATCCCGAGATAATCGTCTCCATGCTCCAAATCCATTTTAAAGCCATTTCAAAGGCATTTTGCGCATACATGAAATGAACACATTTTTCTCCAAAACTATAACAGATGCAAGCTTGTCCTGTTTGGTGGAGATAATATTTAATAAAATAAGTAGAAATCTACTAAAAGTTTCGTTTGTTTATATTGCCATCCTGAGATAATCGTCTCCATGCTCCAAATCCATTTTAAAGCCATTTCAAAGGCATTTTGCGCATACATGAAATGAACACATTTTTCTCCAAAACTATAACACATGCAAGCTTGTCCTGTTTGGTGGAGATGATATTTAATAAAATAAGTAGAAATCCACTAAAAGTTTTGTTTGGTTATCTTGCAATTCCGAGATAATCGTCTCCATGCTCCAAATCCATTTTAAAGCCATTTTTAAGGCATTTCGCGCATACATTAAATGAACACATTTTTCTCCAAAACTATAACAGATGCAAGCTTGTCCTGTTTGGTGGAGATGATATTTAATAAAATAAGTAGAAATCCACTAAAAGTTTTGTTTGGTTATCTTGCAATCCCGAGATAATCGTCTCCATGCTCCAAATCCATTTTAAAGCCATTTTTAAGGCATTTCGCGCATACATGAAATGAACACATTTTTCTCCAAAACTATAACAGATGCAAGCTTGTCCTGTTTGGTGGAGATAATATTTAATAAAATAAGTAGAAATCTACTAAAAGTTTCGTTTGTTTATATTGCCATCCTGAGATAATCGTCTCCATGCTCCAAATCCATTTTAAAGCCATTTCAAAGGCATTTTGCGCATACATGAAATGAACACATTTTTCTCCAAAACTATAACAGATGCAAGCTTGTCCTGTTTGGTGGAGATGATATTTATTAAAATAATTAGAAATCCACTAAAAGTTTTGTTTGGTTATCTTGCAATCCCGAGATAATCGTCTCCATGCTCCAAATCCATTTTAAAGCCATTTTTAAGGCATTTCGCGCATACATGAAATGAACACATTTTTCTCCAAAACTATAACAGATGCAAGCTTGTCCTGTTTGGTGGAGATGATATTTAATAAAATAAGTAGAAATCCACTAAAACTTTTGTTTGGTTATCTTGCAATCCCGAGATAATCGTCTCCATGCTCCAAATCCATTTTAAAGCCATTTTTAAGGCATTTCGCGCATACATGAAATGAACACATTTTTCTCCAAAACTATAACAGATGCAAGCTTGTCCTGTTTGGTGGAGATGATATTTAATAAAATAAGTAGAAATCCACTAAAAGTTTTGTTTGGTTATATTGCAATCCCGAGATAATCGTCTCCATGCTCCAAATCCATTTTAAAGCCATTTTTAAGGCATTTCGCGCATACATGAAATGAACACATTTTTCTCCAAAACTATAACAGAAGCTTGTCCTGTTTGGTGGAGATGATATTTAATAAAATAAGTAGAAATCCACTAAAAGTTTTGTTTGGTTATCTTGCAATCCCGAGATAATCGTCTCCATGCTCCAAATCCATTTTAAAGCCATTTTTAAGGCATTTCGCGCATACATGAAATGAACACATTTTTCTCCAAAACTATAACAGATGCAAGCTTGTCCTGTTTGGTGGAGATGATATTTAATAAAATAAGTAGAAATCCACTAAAAGTTTTGTTTGGTTATCTTGCAATCCCGAGATAATCGTCTCCATGCTCCAAATCCATTTTAAAGCCATTTTTAAGGCATTTCGCGCATACATGAAATGAACACATTTTTCTCCAAAACTATAACAGATGCAAGCTTGTCCTGTTTGGTGGAGATGATTATTTAATAAAATAAGTAGAAATCCACTAAAAGTTTTGTTTGGTTATCTTGCAATCCCGAGATAATCGTCTCCATGCTCCAAATCCATTTTAAAGCCATTTTTAAGGCATTTCGCGCATACATGAAATGAACACATTTTTCTCCAAAACTATAACAGATGCAAGCTTGTCCTCTTTGGTGGAGATAATATTTAATAAAATAAGTAGAAATCTACTAAAAGTTTCGTTTGTTTATATTGCCATCCTGAGATAATCGTCTCCATGCTCCAAATCCATTTTAAAGCCATTTCAAAGGCATTTTGCGCATACATGAAATGAACACATTTTTCTCCAAAACTATAACACATGCAAGCTTGTCCTGTTTGGTGGAGATGATATTTAATAAAATAAGTAGAAATCCACTAAAAGTTTTGTTTGGTTATCTTGCAATCCCGAGATAATCGTCTCCATGCTCCAAATCCATTTTAAAGCCATTTTTAAGGCATTTCGCGCATACATGAAATGAACACATTTTTCTCCAAAACTATAACAGACGCAAGCTTGTCCTGTTTGGTGGAGATGATATTTAATAAAATAAGTAGAAATCCACTAAAAGTTTTGTTTGGTTATCTTGCAATCCCGAGATAATCGTCTCCATGCTCCAAATCCATTTTAAAGCCATTTTTAAGGCATTTCGCGCATACATGAAATGAACACATTTTTCTCCAAAACTATAACAGATGCAAGCTTGTCCTGTTTCTTGGAGATGATATTTAATAAAATAAGTAGAAATCCACTAAAAGTTTTGTTTGGTTATCTTGCAATCCCGAGATAATCGTCTCCATGCTCCAAATCCATTTTAAAGCCATTTTTAAGGCATTTCGCGCATACATGAAATGAACACATTTTTCTCCAAAACTATAACAGATGCAAGCTTGTCCTGTTTGGTGGAGATAATATTTAATAAAATAAGTAGAAATCTACTAAAAGTTTCGTTTGTTTATATTGCCATCCTGAGATAATCGTCTCCATGCTCCAAATCCATTTTAAAGCCATTTCAAAGGCATTTTGCGCATACATGAAATGAACACATTTTTCTCCAAAACTATAACACATGCAAGCTTGTCCTGTTTGGTGGAGATGATATTTAATAAAATAAGTAGAAATCCACTAAAAGTTTTGTTTGGTTATCTTGCAATCCCGAGATAATCGTCTCCATGCTCCAAATCCATTTTAAAGCCATTTTTAAGGCATTTCGCGCATACATGAAATGAACACATTTTTCTCCAAAACTATAACAGATGCAAGCTTGTCCTGTTTGGTGGAGATGATATTTAATAAAATAAGTAGAAATCCACTAAAAGTTTTGTTTGGTTATCTTGCAATCCCGAGATAATCGTCTCCATGCTCCAAATCCATTTTAAAGCCATTTTTAAGGCATTTCGCGCATACATGAAATGAACACATTTTTCTCTAAAACTATAACAGATGCAAGCTTGTCCTGTTTGGTGGAGATGATATTTAATAAAATAAGTAGAAATCCACTAAAAGTTTTGTTTGGTTATCTTGCAATCCCGAGATAATCGTCTCCATGCTCCAAATCCATTTTAAAGCCATTTTTAAGGCATTTCGCGCATACATGAAATGAACACATTTTTCTCCAAAACTATAACAGATGCAAGCTTGTCCTGTTTGGTGGAGATAATATTTAATAAAATAAGTAGAAATCTACTAAAAGTTTCGTTTGTTTATATTGCCATCCTGAGATAATCGTCTCCATGCTCCAAATCCATTTTAAAGCCATTTCAAAGGCATTTTGCGCATACATGAAATGAACACATTTTTCTCCAAAACTATAACACATGCAAGCTTGTCCTGTTTGGTGGAGATGATATTTAATAAAATAAGTAGAAATCCACTAAAAGTTTTGTTTGGTTATCTTGCAATCCCGAGATAATCGTCTCCATGCTCCAAATCCATTTTAAAGCCATTTTTAAGGCATTTCGCGCATACATGAAATGAACACATTTTTCTCCAAAACTATAACAGATGCAAGCTTGTCCTGTTTGGTGGAGATGATATTTAATAAAATAAGTAGAAATCCACTAAAAGTTTTGTTTGGTTATCTTGCAATCCCGAGATAATCGTCTCCATGCTCCAAATCCATTTTAAAGCCATTTTTAAGGCATTTCGCGCATACATGAAATGAACACATTTTTCTCCAAAACTATAACAGATGCAAGCTTGTCCTGTTTGGTGGAGATGATATTTAATAAAATAAGTAGAAATCCACTAAAAGTTTTGTTTGGTTATCTTGCAATCCCGAGATAATCGTCTCCATGCTCCAAATCCATTTTAAAGCCATTTTTAAAGCATTTCGCGCATACATGAAATGAACACATTTTTCTCCAAAACTATAACAGATGCAAGCTTGTCCTGTTTGGTGGAGATGATATTTAATAAAATAAGTAGAAATCCACTAAAAGTTTTGTTTGGTTATCTTGCAATCCCGAGATAATCGTCTCCATGCTCCAAATCCATTTTAAAGCCATTTCAAAGGCATTTTGCGCATACATGAAATGAACACATTTTTCTCCAAAACTATAACACATGCAAGCTTGTCCTGTTTGGTGGAGATGATATTTAATAAAATAAGTAGAAATCCACTAAAAGTTTTGTTTGGTTATCTTGCAATCCCGAGATAATCGTCTCCATGCTCCAAATCCATTTTAAAGCCATTTTTAAGGCATTTCGCGCATACATGAAATGAACACATTTTTCTCCAAAACTATAACAGATGCAAGCTTGTCCTGTTTGGTGGAGATGATATTTAATAAAATAAGTAGAAATCCACTAAAAGTTTTGTTTGGTTATCTTGCAATCCCGAGATAATCGTCTCCATGCTCCAAATCCATTTTAAAGCCATTTTTAAGGCATTTCGCGCATACATGAAATGAACACATTTTTCTCCAAAACTATAACAGACGCAAGCTTGTCCTGTTTGGTGGAGATGATATTTAATAAAATAAGTAGAAATCCACTAAAAGTTTTGTTTGGTTATCTTGCAATCCCGAGATAATCGTCTCCATGCTCCAAATCCATTTTAAAGCCATTTTTAAGGCATTTCGCGCATACATGAAATGAACACATTTTTCTCCAAAACTATAACACATGCAAGCTTGTCCTGTTTGGTGGAGATGATATTTAATAAAATAAGTAGAAATCCACTAAAAGTTTTGTTTGGTTATCTTGCAATCCCGAGATAATCGTCTCCATGCTCCAAATCCATTTTAAAGCCATTTTTAAGGCATTTCGCGCATACATGAAATGAACACATTTTTCTCCAAAACTATAACAGATGCAAGCTTGTCCTGTTTGGTGGAGATGATATTTAATAAAATAAGTAGAAATCCACTAAAAGTTTTGTTTGGTTATCTTGCAATCCCGAGATAATCGTCTCCATGCTCCAAATCCATTTTAAAGCCATTTTTAAGGCATTTCGCGCATACATGAAATGAACACATTTTTCTCCAAAACTATAACAGATGCAAGCTTGTCCTGTTTGGTGGAGATGATATTTAATAAAATAAGTAGAAATCCACTAAAAGTTTTGTTTGGTTATCTTGCAATCCCGAGATAATCGTCTCCATGCTCCAAATCCATTTTAAAGCCATTTTTAAGGCATTTCGCGCATACATGAAATGAACACATTTTTCTCCAAAACTATAACAGATGCAAGCTTGTCCTGTTTGGTGGAGATGATTATTTAATAAAATAAGTAGAAATCCACTAAAAGTTTTGTTTGGTTATCTTGCAATCCCGAGATAATCGTCTCCATGCTCCAAATCCATTTTAAAGCCATTTTTAAGGCATTTCGCGCATACATGAAATGAACACATTTTTCTCCAAAACTATAACAGATGCAAGCTTGTCCTCTTTGGTGGAGATAATATTTAATAAAATAAGTAGAAATCTACTAAAAGTTTCGTTTGTTTATATTGCCATCCTGAGATAATCGTCTCCATGCTCCAAATCCATTTTAAAGCCATTTCAAAGGCATTTTGCGCATACATGAAATGAACACATTTTTCTCCAAAACTATAACACATGCAAGCTTGTCCTGTTTGGTGGAGATGATATTTAATAAAATAAGTAGAAATCCACTAAAAGTTTTGTTTGGTTATCTTGCAATCCCGAGATAATCGTCTCCATGCTCCAAATCCATTTTAAAGCCATTTTTAAGGCATTTCGCGCATACATGAAATGAACACATTTTTCTCCAAAACTATAACAGACGCAAGCTTGTCCTGTTTGGTGGAGATGATATTTAATAAAATAAGTAGAAATCCACTAAAAGTTTTGTTTGGTTATCTTGCAATCCCGAGATAATCGTCTCCATGCTCCAAATCCATTTTAAAGCCATTTTTAAGGCATTTCGCGCATACATGAAATGAACACATTTTTCTCCAAAACTATAACAGATGCAAGCTTGTCCTGTTTCTTGGAGATGATATTTAATAAAATAAGTAGAAATCCACTAAAAGTTTTGTTTGGTTATCTTGCAATCCCGAGATAATCGTCTCCATGCTCCAAATCCATTTTAAAGCCATTTTTAAGGCATTTCGCGCATACATGAAATGAACACATTTTTCTCCAAAACTATAACAGATGCAAGCTTGTCCTGTTTGGTGGAGATAATATTTAATAAAATAAGTAGAAATCTACTAAAAGTTTCGTTTGTTTATATTGCCATCCTGAGATAATCGTCTCCATGCTCCAAATCCATTTTAAAGCCATTTCAAAGGCATTTTGCGCATACATGAAATGAACACATTTTTCTCCAAAACTATAACACATGCAAGCTTGTCCTGTTTGGTGGAGATGATATTTAATAAAATAAGTAGAAATCCACTAAAAGTTTTGTTTGGTTATCTTGCAATCCCGAGATAATCGTCTCCATGCTCCAAATCCATTTTAAAGCCATTTTTAAGGCATTTCGCGCATACATGAAATGAACACATTTTTCTCCAAAACTATAACAGATGCAAGCTTGTCCTGTTTGGTGGAGATGATATTTAATAAAATAAGTAGAAATCCACTAAAAGTTTTGTTTGGTTATCTTGCAATCCCGAGATAATCGTCTCCATGCTCCAAATCCATTTTAAAGCCATTTTTAAGGCATTTCGCGCATACATGAAATGAACACATTTTTCTCTAAAACTATAACAGATGCAAGCTTGTCCTGTTTGGTGGAGATGATATTTAATAAAATAAGTAGAAATCCACTAAAAGTTTTGTTTGGTTATCTTGCAATCCCGAGATAATCGTCTCCATGCTCCAAATCCATTTTAAAGCCATTTTTAAGGCATTTCGCGCATACATGAAATGAACACATTTTTCTCCAAAACTATAACAGATGCAAGCTTGTCCTGTTTGGTGGAGATAATATTTAATAAAATAAGTAGAAATCTACTAAAAGTTTCGTTTGTTTATATTGCCATCCTGAGATAATCGTCTCCATGCTCCAAATCCATTTTAAAGCCATTTCAAAGGCATTTTGCGCATACATGAAATGAACACATTTTTCTCCAAAACTATAACACATGCAAGCTTGTCCTGTTTGGTGGAGATGATATTTAATAAAATAAGTAGAAATCCACTAAAAGTTTTGTTTGGTTATCTTGCAATCCCGAGATAATCGTCTCCATGCTCCAAATCCATTTTAAAGCCATTTTTAAGGCATTTCGCGCATACATGAAATGAACACATTTTTCTCCAAAACTATAACAGATGCAAGCTTGTCCTGTTTGGTGGAGATGATATTTAATAAAATAAGTAGAAATCCACTAAAAGTTTTGTTTGGTTATCTTGCAATCCCGAGATAATCGTCTCCATGCTCCAAATCCATTTTAAAGCCATTTTTAAGGCATTTCGCGCATACATGAAATGAACACATTTTTCTCCAAAACTATAACAGATGCAAGCTTGTCCTGTTTGGTGGAGATGATATTTAATAAAATAAGTAGAAATCCACTAAAAGTTTTGTTTGGTTATCTTGCAATCCCGAGATAATCGTCTCCATGCTCCAAATCCATTTTAAAGCCATTTTTAAAGCATTTCGCGCATACATGAAATGAACACATTTTTCTCCAAAACTATAACAGATGCAAGCTTGTCCTGTTTGGTGGAGATGATATTTAATAAAATAAGTAGAAATCCACTAAAAGTTTTGTTTGGTTATCTTGCAATCCCGAGATAATCGTCTCCATGCTCCAAATCCATTTTAAAGCCATTTCAAAGGCATTTTGCGCATACATGAAATGAACACATTTTTCTCCAAAACTATAACACATGCAAGCTTGTCCTGTTTGGTGGAGATGATATTTAATAAAATAAGTAGAAATCCACTAAAAGTTTTGTTTGGTTATCTTGCAATCCCGAGATAATCGTCTCCATGCTCCAAATCCATTTTAAAGCCATTTTTAAGGCATTTCGCGCATACATGAAATGAACACATTTTTCTCCAAAACTATAACAGATGCAAGCTTGTCCTGTTTGGTGGAGATGATATTTAATAAAATAAGTAGAAATCCACTAAAAGTTTTGTTTGGTTATCTTGCAATCCCGAGATAATCGTCTCCATGCTCCAAATCCATTTTAAAGCCATTTTTAAGGCATTTCGCGCATACATGAAATGAACACATTTTTCTCCAAAACTATAACAGACGCAAGCTTGTCCTGTTTGGTGGAGATGATATTTAATAAAATAAGTAGAAATCCACTAAAAGTTTTGTTTGGTTATCTTGCAATCCCGAGATAATCGTCTCCATGCTCCAAATCCATTTTAAAGCCATTTTTAAGGCATTTCGCGCATACATGAAATGAACACATTTTTCTCCAAAACTATAACACATGCAAGCTTGTCCTGTTTGGTGGAGATGATATTTAATAAAATAAGTAGAAATCCACTAAAAGTTTTGTTTGGTTATCTTGCAATCCCGAGATAATCGTCTCCATGCTCCAAATCCATTTTAAAGCCATTTTTAAGGCATTTCGCGCATACATGAAATGAACACATTTTTCTCCAAAACTATAACAGATGCAAGCTTGTCCTGTTTGGTGGAGATGATATTTAATAAAATAAGTAGAAATCCACTAAAAGTTTTGTTTGGTTATCTTGCAATCCCGAGATAATCGTCTCCATGCTCCAAATCCATTTTAAAGCCATTTTTAAGGCATTTCGCGCATACATGAAATGAACACATTTTTCTCCAAAACTATAACAGATGCAAGCTTGTCCTGTTTGGTGGAGATGATATTTAATAAAATAAGTAGAAATCCACTAAAAGTTTTGTTTGGTTATCTTGCAATCCCGAGATAATCGTCTCCATGCTCCAAATCCATTTTAAAGCCATTTTTAAAGCATTTCGCGCATACATGAAATGAACACATTTTTCTCCAAAACTATAACAGATGCAAGCTTGTCCTGTTTGGTGGAGATGATATTTAATAAAATAAGTAGAAATCCACTAAAAGTTTTGTTTGGTTATCTTGCAATCCCGAGATAATCGTCTCCATGCTCCAAATCCATTTTAAAGCCATTTCAAAGGCATTTTGCGCATACATGAAATGAACACATTTTTCTCCAAAACTATAACACATGCAAGCTTGTCCTGTTTGGTGGAGATGATATTTAATAAAATAAGTAGAAATCCACTAAAAGTTTTGTTTGGTTATCTTGCAATCCCGAGATAATCGTCTCCATGCTCCAAATCCATTTTAAAGCCATTTTTAAGGCATTTCGCGCATACATGAAATGAACACATTTTTCTCCAAATCTATAACAGACGCAAGCTTGTCCTGTTTGGTGGAGATGATATTTAATAAAATAAGTAGAAATCCACTAAAAGTTTTGTTTGGTTATCTTGCAATCCCGAGATAATCGTCTCCATGCTCCAAATCCATTTTAAAGCCATTTTTAAGGCATTTCGCGCATACATGAAATGAACACATTTTTCTCCAAAACTATAACAGATGCAAGCTTGTCCTGTTTGGTGGAGATGATATTTAATAAAATAAGTAGAAATCCACTAAAAGTTTTGTTTGGTTATCTTGCAATCCCGAGATAATCGTCTCCATGCTCCAAATCCATTTTAAAGCCATTTTTAAGGCATTTCGCGCATACATGAAATGAACACATTTTTCTCCAAAACTATAACAGATGCAAGCTTGTCCTGTTTGGTGGAGATGATATTTAATAAAATAAGTAGAAATCCACTAAAAGTTTTGTTTGGTTATCTTGCAATCCCGAGATAATCGTCTCCATGCTCCAAATCCATTTTAAAGCCATTTCAAAGGCATTTTGCGCATACATGAAATGAACACATTTTTCTCCAAAACTATAACACATGCAAGCTTGTCCTGTTTGGTGGAGATGATATTTAATAAAATAAGTAGAAATCCACTAAAAGTTTTGTTTGGTTATCTTGCAATCCCGAGATAATCGTCTCCATGCTCCAAATCCATTTTAAAGCCATTTTTAAGGCATTTCGCGCATACATGAAATGAACACATTTTTCTCCAAAACTATAACAGATGCAAGCTTGTCCTGTTTGGTGGAGATGATATTTAATAAAATAAGTAGAAATCCACTAAAAGTTTTGTTTGGTTATCTTGCAATCCCGAGATAATCGTCTCCATGCTCCAAATCCATTTTAAAGCCATTTTTAAGGCATTTCGCGCATACATGAAATGAACACATTTTTCTCCAAAACTATAACAGACGCAAGCTTGTCCTGTTTGGTGGAGATGATATTTAATAAAATAAGTAGAAATCCACTAAAAGTTTTGTTTGGTTATCTTGCAATCCCGAGATAATCGTCTCCATGCTCCAAATCCATTTTAAAGCCATTTTTAAGGCATTTCGCGCATACATGAAATGAACACATTTTTCTCCAAAACTATAACACATGCAAGCTTGTCCTGTTTGGTGGAGATGATATTTAATAAAATAAGTAGAAATCCACTAAAAGTTTTGTTTGGTTATCTTGCAATCCCGAGATAATCGTCTCCATGCTCCAAATCCATTTTAAAGCCATTTTTAAGGCATTTCGCGCATACATGAAATGAACACATTTTTCTCCAAAACTATAACAGATGCAAGCTTGTCCTGTTTGGTGGAGATGATATTTAATAAAATAAGTAGAAATCCACTAAAAGTTTTGTTTGGTTATCTTGCAATCCCGAGATAATCGTCTCCATGCTCCAAATCCATTTTAAAGCCATTTTTAAGGCATTTCGCGCATACATGAAATGAACACATTTTTCTCCAAAACTATAACAGATGCAAGCTTGTCCTGTTTGGTGGAGATGATATTTAATAAAATAAGTAGAAATCCACTAAAAGTTTTGTTTGGTTATCTTGCAATCCCGAGATAATCGTCTCCATGCTCCAAATCCATTTTAAAGCCATTTTTAAAGGCATTTCGCGCATACATGAAATGAACACATTTTTCTCCAAAACTATAACACATGCAAGCTTGTCCTGTTTGGTGGAGATGATATTTAATAAAATAAGTAGAAATCCACTAAAAGTTTTGTTTGGTTATCTTGCAATCCCGAGATAATCGTCTCCATGCTCCAAATCCATTTTAAAGCCATTTTTAAGGCATTTCGCGCATACATGAAATGAACACATTTTTCTCCAAAACTATAACACATGCAAGCTTGTCCTGTTTGGTGGAGATGATATTTAATAAAATAAGTAGAAATCCACTAAAAGTTTTGTTTGGTTATCTTGCAATCCCGAGATAATCGTCTCCATGCTCCAAATCCATTTTAAAGCCATTTTTAAGGCATTTCGCGCATACATGAAATGAACACATTTTTCTCCAAAACTATAACAGATGCAAGCTTGTCCTGTTTGGTGGAGATGATATTTAATAAAATAAGTAGAAATCCACTAAAAGTTTTGTTTGGTTATCTTGCAATCCCGAGATAATCGTCTCCATGCTCCAAATCCATTTTAAAGCCATTTCAAAGGCATTTTGCGCATACATGAAATGAACACATTTTTCTCCAAAACTATAACACATGCAAGCTTGTCCTGTTTGGTGGAGATGATATTTAATAAAATAAGTAGAAATCCACTAAAAGTTTTGTTTGGTTATCTTGCAATCCCGAGATAATCGTCTCCATGCTCCAAATCCATTTTAAAGCCATTTTTAAGGCATTTCGCGCATACATGAAATGAACACATTTTTCTCCAAAACTATAACAGATGCAAGCTTGTCCTGTTTGGTGGAGATGATATTTAATAAAATAAGTAGAAATCCACTAAAAGTTTTGTTTGGTTATCTTGCAATCCCGAGATAATCGTCTCCATGCTCCAAATCCATTTTAAAGCCATTTTTAAGGCATTTCGCGCATACATGAAATGAACACATTTTTCTCCAAAACTATAACAGATGCAAGCTTGTCCTGTTTGGTGGAGATGATATTTAATAAAATAAGTAGAAATCCACTAAAAGTTTTGTTTGGTTATCTTGCAATCCCGAGATAATCGTCTCCATGCTCCAAATCCATTTTAAAGCCATTTCAAAGGCATTTTGCGCATACATGAAATGAACACATTTTTCTCCAAAACTATAACACATGCAAGCTTGTCCTGTTTGGTGGAGATGATATTTAATAAAATAAGTAGAAATCCACTAAAAGTTTTGTTTGGTTATCTTGCAATCCCGAGATAATCGTCTCCATGCTCCAAATCCATTTTAAAGCCATTTTTAAGGCATTTCGCGCATACATGAAATGAACACATTTTTCTCCAAAACTATAACAGATGCAAGCTTGTCCTGTTTGGTGGAGATGATATTTAATAAAATAAGTAGAAATCCACTAAAAGTTTTGTTTGGTTATCTTGCAATCCCGAGATAATCGTCTCCATGCTCCAAATCCATTTTAAAGCCATTTTTAAGGCATTTCGCGCATACATGAAATGAACACATTTTTCTCCAAAACTATAACAGACGCAAGCTTGTCCTGTTTGGTGGAGATGATATTTAATGAAATAAGTAGAAATCCACTAAAAGTTTTGTTTGGTTATCTTGCAATCCCGAGATAATCGTCTCCATGCTCCAAATCCATTTTAAAGCCATTTTTAAGGCATTTCGCGCATACATGAAATGAACACATTTTTCTCCAAAACTATAACACATGCAAGCTTGTCCTGTTTGGTGGAGATGATATTTAATAAAATAAGTAGAAATCCACTAAAAGTTTTGTTTGGTTATCTTGCAATCCCGAGATAATCGTCTCCATGCTCCAAATCCATTTTAAAGCCATTTTTAAGGCATTTCGCGCATACATGAAATGAACACATTTTTCTCCAAAACTATAACAGATGCAAGCTTGTCCTGTTTGGTGGAGATGATATTTAATAAAATAAGTAGAAATCCACTAAAAGTTTTGTTTGGTTATCTTGCAATCCCGAGATAATCGTCTCCATGCTCCAAATCCATTTTAAAGCCATTTTTAAGGCATTTCGCGCATACATGAAATGAACACATTTTTCTCCAAAACTATAACAGATGCAAGCTTGTCCTGTTTGGTGGAGATGATATTTAATAAAATAAGTAGAAATCCACTAAAAGTTTTGTTTGGTTATCTTGCAATCCCGAGATAATCGTCTCCATGCTCCAAATCCATTTTAAAGCCATTTCAAAGGCATTTTGCGCATACATGAAATGAAAACATTTTTCTCCAAAACTATAACACATGCAAGCTTGTCCTGTTTGGTGGAGATGATATTTAATAAAATAAGTAGAAATCCACTAAAAGTTTTGTTTGGTTATCTTGCAATCCCGAGATAATCGTCTCCATGCTCCAAATCCATTTTAAAGCCATTTTTAAGGCATTTCGCGCATACATGAAATGAACACATTTTTCTCCAAAACTATAACAGATGCAAGCTTGTCCTGTTTGGTGGAGATGATATTTAATAAAATAAGTAGAAATCCACTAAAAGTTTTGTTTGGTTATCTTGCAATCCCGAGATAATCGTCTCCATGCTCCAAATCCATTTTAAAGCCATTTTTAAGGCATTTCGCGCATACATGAAATGAACACATTTTTCTCCAAAACTATAACAGACGCAAGCTTGTCCTGTTTGGTGGAGATGATATTTAATAAAATAAGTAGAAATCCACTAAAAGTTTTGTTTGGTTATCTTGCAATCCCGAGATAATCGTCTCCATGCTCCAAATCCATTTTAAAGCCATTTTTAAGGCATTTCGCGCATACATGAAATGAACACATTTTTCTCCAAAACTATAACACATGCAAGCTTGTCCTGTTTGGTGGAGATGATATTTAATAAAATAAGTAGAAATCCACTAAAAGTTTTGTTTGGTTATCTTGCAATCCCGAGATAATCGTCTCCATGCTCCAAATCCATTTTAAAGCCATTTTTAAGGCATTTCGCGCATACATGAAATGAACACATTTTTCTCCAAAACTATAACAGATGCAAGCTTGTCCTGTTTGGTGGAGATGATATTTAATAAAATAAGTAGAAATCCACTAAAAGTTTTGTTTGGTTATCTTGCAATCCCGAGATAATCGTCTCCATGCTCCAAATCCATTTTAAAGCCATTTTTAAGGCATTTCGCGCATACATGAAATGAACACATTTTTCTCCAAAACTATAACAGATGCAAGCTTGTCCTGTTTGGTGGAGATGATATTTAATAAAATAAGTAGAAATCCACTAAAAGTTTTGTTTGGTTATCTTGCAATCCCGAGATAATCGTCTCCATGCTCCAAATCCATTTTAAAGCCATTTTTAAAGCATTTCGCGCATACATGAAATGAACACATTTTTCTCCAAAACTATAACACATGCAAGCTTGTCCTGTTTGGTGGAGATGATATTTAATAAAATAAGTAGAAATCCACTAAAAGTTTTGTTTGGTTATCTTGCAATCCCGAGATAATCGTCTCCATGCTCCAAATCCATTTTAAAGCCATTTTTAAGGCATTTCGCGCATACATGAAATGAACACATTTTTCTCCAAAACTATAACAGATGCAAGCTTGTCCTGTTTGGTGGAGATGATATTTAATAAAATAAGTAGAAATCCACTAAAAGTTTTGTTTGGTTATCTTGCAATCCCGAGATAATCGTCTCCATGCTCCAAATCCATTTTAAAGCCATTTTTAAGGCATTTCGCGCATACATGAAATGAACACATTTTTCTCCAAAACTATAACAGATGCAAGCTTGTCCTGTTTGGTGGAGATGATATTTAATAAAATAAGTAGAAATCCACTAAAAGTTTTGTTTGGTTATCTTGCAATCCCGAGATAATCGTCTCCATGCTCCAAATCCATTTTAAAGCCATTTCAAAGGCATTTTGCGCATACATGAAATGAACACATTTTTCTCCAAAACTATAACACATGCAAGCTTGTCCTGTTTGGTGGAGATGATATTTAATAAAATAAGTAGAAATCCACTAAAAGTTTTGTTTGGTTATCTTGCAATCCCGAGATAATCGTCTCCATGCTCCAAATCCATTTTAAAGCCATTTTTAAGGCATTTCGCGCATACATGAAATGAACACATTTTTCTCCAAAACTATAACAGATGCAAGCTTGTCCTGTTTGGTGGAGATGATATTTAATAAAATAAGTAGAAATCCACTAAAAGTTTTGTTTGGTTATCTTGCAATCCCGAGATAATCGTCTCCATGCTCCAAATCCATTTTAAAGCCATTTTTAAGGCATTTCGCGCATACATGAAATGAACACATTTTTCTCCAAAACTATAACAGATGCAAGCTTGTCCTGTTTGGTGGAGATGATATTTAATAAAATAAGTAGAAATCCACTAAAAGTTTTGTTTGGTTATCTTGCAATCCCGAGATAATCGTCTCCATGCTCCAAATCCATTTTAAAGCCATTTCAAAGGCATTTTGCGCATACATGAAATGAACACATTTTTCTCCAAAACTATAACACATGCAAGCTTGTCCTGTTTGGTGGAGATGATATTTAATAAAATAAGTAGAAATCCACTAAAAGTTTTGTTTGGTTATCTTGCAATCCCGAGATAATCGTCTCCATGCTCCAAATCCATTTTAAAGCCATTTTTAAGGCATTTCGCGCATACATGAAATGAACACATTTTTCTCCAAAACTATAACAGATGCAAGCTTGTCCTGTTTGGTGGAGATGATATTTAATAAAATAAGTAGAAATCCACTAAAAGTTTTGTTTGGTTATCTTGCAATCCCGAGATAATCGTCTCCATGCTCCAAATCCATTTTAAAGCCATTTTTAAGGCATTTCGCGCATACATGAAATGAACACATTTTTCTCCAAAACTATAACAGACGCAAGCTTGTCCTGTTTGGTGGAGATGATATTTAATAAAATAAGTAGAAATCCACTAAAAGTTTTGTTTGGTTATCTTTCAATCCCGAGATAATCGTCTCCATGCTCCAAATCCATTTTAAAGCCATTTTTAAGGCATTTCGCGCATACATGAAATGAACACATTTTTCTCCAAAACTATAACACATGCAAGCTTGTCCTGTTTGGTGGAGATGATATTTAATAAAATAAGTAGAAATCCACTAAAAGTTTTGTTTGGTTATCTTGCAATCCCGAGATAATCGTCTCCATGCTCCAAATCCATTTTAAAGCCATTTTTAAGGCATTTCGCGCATACATGAAATGAACACATTTTTCTCCAAAACTATAACAGATGCAAGCTTGTCCTGTTTGGTGGAGATGATATTTAATAAAATAAGTAGAAATCCACTAAAAGTTTTGTTTGGTTATCTTGCAATCCCGAGATAATCGTCTCCATGCTCCAAATCCATTTTAAAGCCATTTTTAAGGCATTTCGCGCATACATGAAATGAACACATTTTTCTCCAAAACTATAACAGATGCAAGCTTGTCCTGTTTGGTGGAGATGATATTTAATAAAATAAGTAGAAATCCACTAAAAGTTTTGTTTGGTTATCTTGCAATCCCGAGATAATCGTCTCCATGCTCCAAATCCATTTTAAAGCCATTTCAAAGGCATTTTGCGCATACATGAAATGAACACATTTTTCTCCAAAACTATAACACATGCAAGCTTGTCCTGTTTGGTGGAGATGATATTTAATAAAATAAGTAGAAATCCACTAAAAGTTTTGTTTGGTTATCTTGCAATCCCGAGATAATCGTCTCCATGCTCCAAATCCATTTTAAAGCCATTTTTAAGGCATTTCGCGCATACATGAAATGAACACATTTTTCTCCAAAACTATAACAGATGCAAGCTTGTCCTGTTTGGTGGAGATGATATTTAATAAAATAAGTAGAAATCCACTAAAAGTTTTGTTTGGTTATCTTGCAATCCCGAGATAATCGTCTCCATGCTCCAAATCCATTTTAAAGCCATTTTTAAGGCATTTCGCGCATACATGAAATGAACACATTTTTCTCCAAAACTATAACAGACGCAAGCTTGTCCTGTTTGGTGGAGATGATATTTAATAAAATAAGTAGAAATCCACTAAAAGTTTTGTTTGGTTATCTTGCAATCCCGAGATAATCGTCTCCATGCTCCAAATCCATTTTAAAGCCATTTTTAAGGCATTTCGCGCATACATGAAATGAACACATTTTTCTCCAAAACTATAACACATGCAAGCTTGTCCTGTTTGGTGGAGATGATATTTAATAAAATAAGTAGAAATCCACTAAAAGTTTTGTTTGGTTATCTTGCAATCCCGAGATAATCGTCTCCATGCTCCAAATCCATTTTAAAGCCATTTTTAAGGCATTTCGCGCATACATGAAATGAACACATTTTTCTCCAAAACTATAACAGATGCAAGCTTGTCCTGTTTGGTGGAGATGATATTTAATAAAATAAGTAGAAATCCACTAAAAGTTTTGTTTGGTTATCTTGCAATCCCGAGATAATCGTCTCCATGCTCCAAATCCATTTTAAAGCCATTTTTAAGGCATTTCGCGCATACATGAAATGAACACATTTTTCTCCAAAACTATAACAGATGCAAGCTTGTCCTGTTTGGTGGAGATGATATTTAATAAAATAAGTAGAAATCCACTAAAAGTTTTGTTTGGTTATCTTGCAATCCCGAGATAATCGTCTCCATGCTCCAAATCCATTTTAAAGCCATTTTTAAAGCATTTCGCGCATACATGAAATGAACACATTTTTCTCCAAAACTATAACACATGCAAGCTTGTCCTGTTTGGTGGAGATGATATTTAATAAAATAAGTAGAAATCCACTAAAAGTTTTGTTTGGTTATCTTGCAATCCCGAGATAATCGTCTCCATGCTCCAAATCCATTTTAAAGCCATTTTTAAGGCATTTCGCGCATACATGAAATGAACACATTTTTCTCCAAAACTATAACAGATGCAAGCTTGTCCTGTTTGGTGGAGATGATATTTAATAAAATAAGTAGAAATCCACTAAAAGTTTTGTTTGGTTATCTTGCAATCCCGAGATAATCGTCTCCATGCTCCAAATCCATTTTAAAGCCATTTTTAAGGCATTTCGCGCATACATGAAATGAACACATTTTTCTCCAAAACTATAACAGATGCAAGCTTGTCCTGTTTGGTGGAGATGATATTTAATAAAATAAGTAGAAATCCACTAAAAGTTTTGTTTGGTTATCTTGCAATCCCGAGATAATCGTCTCCATGCTCCAAATCCATTTTAAAGCCATTTCAAAGGCATTTTGCGCATACATGAAATGAACACATTTTTCTCCAAAACTATAACACATGTAAGCTTGTCCTGTTTGGTGGAGATGATATTTAATAAAATAAGTAGAAATCCACTAAAAGTTTTGTTTGGTTATCTTGCAATCCCGAGATAATCGTCTCCATGCTCCAAATCCATTTTAAAGCCATTTTTAAGGCATTTCGCGCATACATGAAATGAACACATTTTTCTCCAAAACTATAACAGATGCAAGCTTGTCCTGTTTGGTGGAGATGATATTTAATAAAATAAGTAGAAATCCACTAAAAGTTTTGTTTGGTTATCTTGCAATCCCGAGATAATCGTCTCCATGCTCCAAATCCATTTTAAAGCCATTTTTAAGGCATTTCGCGCATACATGAAATGAACACATTTTTCTCCAAAACTATAACAGATGCAAGCTTGTCCTGTTTGGTGGAGATGATATTTAATAAAATAAGTAGAAATCCACTAAAAGTTTTGTTTGGTTATCTTGCAATCCCGAGATAATCGTCTCCATGCTCCAAATCCATTTTAAAGCCATTTCAAAGGCATTTTGCGCATACATGAAATGAACACATTTTTCTCCAAAACTATAACACATGCAAGCTTGTCCTGTTTGGTGGAGATGATATTTAATAAAATAAGTAGAAATCCACTAAACGTTTTGTTTGGTTATCTTGCAATCCCGAGATAATCGTCTCCATGCTCCAAATCCATTTTAAAGCCATTTTTAAGGCATTTCGCGCATACATGAAATGAACACATTTTTCTCCAAAACTATAACAGATGCAAGCTTGTCCTGTTTGGTGGAGATGATATTTAATAAAATAAGTAGAAATCCACTAAAAGTTTTGTTTGGTTATCTTGCAATCCCGAGATAATCGTCTCCATGCTCCAAATCCATTTTAAAGCCATTTTTAAGGCATTTCGCGCATACATGAAATGAACACATTTTTCTCCAAAACTATAACAGACGCAAGCTTGTCCTGTTTGGTGGAGATGATATTTAATAAAATAAGTAGAAATCCACTAAAAGTTTTGTTTGGTTATCTTGCAATCCCGAGATAATCGTCTCCATGCTCCAAATCCATTTTAAAGCCATTTTTAAAGCATTTCGCGCATACATGAAATGAACACATTTTTCTCCAAAACTATAACAGATGCAAGCTTGTCCTGTTTGGTGGAGATGATATTTAATAAAATAAGTAGAAATCCACTAAAAGTTTTGTTTGGTTATCTTGCAATCCCGAGATAATCGTCTCCATGCTCCAAATCCATTTTAAAGCCATTTCAAAGGCATTTTGCGCATACATGAAATGAACACATTTTTCTCCAAAACTATAACACATGCAAGCTTGTCCTGTTTGGTGGAGATGATATTTAATAAAATAAGTAGAAATCCACTAAAAGTTTTGTTTGGTTATCTTGCAATCCCGAGATAATCGTCTCCATGCTCCAAATCCATTTTAAAGCCATTTTAAGGCATTTCGCGCATACATGAAATGAACACATTTTTCTCCAAAACTATAACAGATGCAAGCTTGTCCTGTTTGGTGGAGATGATATTTAATAAAATAAGTAGAAATCCACTAAAAGTTTTGTTTGGTTATCTTGCAATCCCGAGATAATCGTCTCCATGCTCCAAATCCATTTTAAAGCCATTTTTAAGGCATTTCGCGCATACATGAAATGAACACATTTTTCTCCAAAACTATAACAGATGCAAGCTTGTCCTGTTTGGTGGAGATGATATTTAATAAAATAAGTAGAAATCCACTAAAAGTTTTGTTTGGTTATCTTGCAATCCCGAGATAATCGTCTCCATGCTCCAAATCCATTTTAAAGCCATTTTTAAGGCATTTCGCGCATACATGAAATGAACACATTTTTCTCCAAAACTTTAACAGATGCAAGCTTGTCCTGTTTGGTGGAGATAATATTTAATAAAATAAGTAGAAATCTACTAAAAGTTTCGTTTGTTTATATTGCCATCCTGAGATAATCGTCTCCATGCTCCAAATCCATTTTAAAGCCATTTCAAAGGCATTTTGCGCATACATGAAATGAACACATTTTTCTCCAAAACTATAACACATGCAAGCTTGTCCTGTTTGGTGGAGATGATATTTAATAAAATAAGTAGAAATCCACTAAAAGTTTTGTTTGGTTATCTTGCAATCCCGAGATAATCGTCTCCATGCTCCAAATCCATTTTAAAGCCATTTTTAAGGCATTTCGCGCATACATGAAATGAACACATTTTTCTCCAAAACGATAACAGATGCAAGCTTGTCCTGTTTGGTGGAGATGATATTTAATAAAATAAGTAGAAATCCACTAAAAGTTTTGTTTGGTTATCTTGCAATCCCGAGATAATCGTCTCCATGCTCCAAATCCATTTTAAAGCCATTTTTAAGGCATTTCGCGCATACATGAAATGAACACATTTTTCTCCAAAACTATAACAGATGCAAGCTTGTCCTGTTTGGTGGAGATGATATTTAATAAAATAAGTAGAAATCCACTAAAAGTTTTGTTTGGTTATATTGCAATCCCGAGATAATCGTCTCCATGCTCCAAATCCATTTTAAAGCCATTTTTAAGGCATTTCGCGCATACATGAAATGAACACATTTTTCTCCAAAACTATAACAGATGCAAGCTTGTCCTGTTTGGTGGAGATGATATTTAATAAAATAAGTAGAAATCCACTAAAAGTTTTGTTTGGTTATCTTGCAATCCCGAGATAATCGTCTCCATGCTCCAAATCCATTTTAAAGCCATTTTTAAGGCATTTCGCGCATACATGAAATGAACACATTTTTCTCCAAAACTATAACAGATGCAAGCTTGTCCTGTTTGGTGGAGATGATATTTAATAAAATAAGTAGAAATCCACTAAAAGTTTTGTTTGGTTATCTTGCAATCCCGAGATAATCGTCTCCATGCTCCAAATCCATTTTAAAGCCATTTTTAAGGCATTTCGCGCATACATGAAATGAACACATTTTTCTCCAAAACTATAACAGATGCAAGCTTGTCCTGTTTGGTGGAGATGATATTTAATAAAATAAGTAGAAATCCACTAAAAGTTTTGTTTGGTTATCTTGCAATCCCGAGATAATCGTCTCCATGCTCCAAATCCATTTTAAAGCCATTTTTAAGGCATTTCGCGCATACATGAAATGAACACATTTTTCTCCAAAACTATAACAGATGCAAGCTTGTCCTCTTTGGTGGAGATAATATTTAATAAAATAAGTAGAAATCTACTAAAAGTTTCGTTTGTTTATATTGCCATCCTGAGATAATCGTCTCCATGCTCCAAATCCATTTTAAAGCCATTTCAAAGGCATTTTGCGCATACATGAAATGAACACATTTTTCTCCAAAACTATAACACATGCAAGCTTGTCCTGTTTGGTGGAGATGATATTTAATAAAATAAGTAGAAATCCACTAAAAGTTTTGTTTGGTTATCTTGCAATCCCGAGATAATCGTCTCCATGCTCCAAATCCATTTTAAAGCCATTTTTAAGGCATTTCGCGCATACATGAAATGAACACATTTTTCTCCAAAACTATAACAGATGCAAGCTTGTCCTGTTTGGTGGAGATGATATTTAATAAAATAAGTAGAAATCCACTAAAAGTTTTGTTTGGTTATCTTGCAATCCCGAGATAATCGTCTCCATGCTCCAAATCCATTTTAAAGCCATTTTTAAGGCATTTCGCGCATACATGAAATGAACACATTTTTCTCCAAAACTATAACAGATGCAAGCTTGTCCTGTTTGGTGGAGATGATATTTAATAAAATAAGTAGAAATCCACTAAAAGTTTTGTTTGGTTATCTTGCAATCCCGAGATAATCGTCTCCATGCTCCAAATCCATTTTAAAGCCATTTTTAAAGCATTTCGCGCATACATGAAATGAACACATTTTTCTCCAAAACTATAACAGATGCAAGCTTGTCCTGTTTGGTGGAGATGATATTTAATAAAATAAGTAGAAATCCACTAAAAGTTTTGTTTGGTTATCTTGCAATCCCGAGATAATCGTCTCCATGCTCCAAATCCATTTTAAAGCCATTTCAAAGGCATTTTGCGCATACATGAAATGAACACATTTTTCTCCAAAACTATAACACATGCAAGCTTGTCCTGTTTGGTGGAGATGATATTTAATAAAATAAGTAGAAATCCACTAAAAGTTTTGTTTGGTTATCTTGCAATCCCGAGATAATCGTCTCCATGCTCCAAATCCATTTTAAAGCCATTTTTAAGGCATTTCGCGCATACATGAAATGAACACATTTTTCTCCAAAACTATAACAGATGCAAGCTTGTCCTGTTTGGTGGAGATGATATTTAATAAAATAAGTAGAAATCCACTAAAAGTTTTGTTTGGTTATCTTGCAATCCCGAGATAATCGTCTCCATGCTCCAAATCCATTTTAAAGCCATTTTTAAGGCATTTCGCGCATACATGAAATGAACACATTTTTCTCCAAAACTATAACAGATGCAAGCTTGTCCTGTTTGGTGGAGATGATATTTAATAAAATAAGTAGAAATCCACTAAAAGTTTTGTTTGGTTATCTTGCAATCCCGAGATAATCGTCTCCATGCTCCAAATCCATTTTAAAGCCATTTTTAAGGCATTTCGCGCATACATGAAATGAACACATTTTTCTCCAAAACTATAACAGATGCAAGCTTGTCCTGTTTGGTGGAGATGATATTTAATAAAATAAGTAGAAATCCACTAAAAGTTTTGTTTGGTTATCTTGCAATCCCGAGATAATCGTCTCCATGCTCCAAATCCATTTTAAAGCCATTTTTAAGGCATTTCGCGCATACATGAAATGAACACATTTTTCTCCAAAACTATAACAGATGCAAGCTTGTCCTGTTTGGTGGAGATGATATTTAATAAAATAAGTAGAAATCCACTAAAAGTTTTGTTTGGTTATCTTGCAATCCCGAGATAATCGTCTCCATGCTCCAAATCCATTTTAAAGCCATTTTTAAGGCATTTCGCGCATACATGAAATGAACACATTTTTCTCCAAAACTATAACAGATGCAAGCTTGTCCTGTTTGGTGGAGATGATATTTAATAAAATAAGTAGAAATCCACTAAAAGTTTTGTTTGGTTATATTGCAATCCCGAGATAATCGTCTCCATGCTCCAAATCCATTTTAAAGCCATTTTTAAGGCATTTCGCGCATACATGAAATGAACACATTTTTCTCCAAAACTATAACAGATGCAAGCTTGTCCTGTTTGGTGGAGATGATATTTAATAAAATAAGTAGAAATCCACTAAAAGTTTTGTTTGGTTATCTTGCAATCCCGAGATAATCGTCTCCATGCTCCAAATCCATTTTAAAGCCATTTTTAAGGCATTTCGCGCATACATGAAATGAACACATTTTTCTCCAAAACTATAACAGATGCAAGCTTGTCCTGTTTGGTGGAGATAATATTTAATAAAATAAGTAGAAATCTACTAAAAGTTTCGTTTGTTTATATTGCCATCCTGAGATAATCGTCTCCATGCTCCAAATCCATTTTAAAACCATTTCAAAGGCATTTTGCGCATACATGAAATGAACACATTTTTCTCCAAAACTATAACACATGCAAGCTTGTCCTGTTTGGTGGAGATGATATTTAATAAAATAAGTAGAAATCCACTAAAAGTTTTGTTTGGTTATCTTGCAATCCCGAGATAATCGTCTCCATGCTCCAAATCCATTTTAAAGCCATTTTTAAGGCATTTCGCGCATACATGAAATGAACACATTTTTCTCCAAAACGATAACAGATGCAAGCTTGCCCTGTTTGGTGGAGATGATATTTAATAAAATAAGTAGAAATCCACTAAAAGTTTTGTTTGGTTATCTTGCAATCCCGAGATAATCGTCTCCATGCTCCAAATCCATTTTAAAGCCATTTTTAAGGCATTTCGCGCATACATGAAATGAACACATTTTTCTCCAAAACTATAACAGATGCAAGCTTGTCCTGTTTGGTGGAGATGATATTTAATAAAATAAGTAGAAATCCACTAAAAGTTTTGTTTGGTTATCTTGCAATCCCGAGATAATCGTCTCCATGCTCCAAATCCATTTTAAAGCCATTTTTAAGGCATTTCGCGCATACATGAAATGAACACATTTTTCTCCAAAACTATAACAGATGCAAGCTTGTCCTGTTTGGTGGAGATGATATTTAATAAAATAAGTAGAAATCCACTAAAAGTTTTGTTTGGTTATCTTGCAATCCCGAGATAATCGTCTCCATGCTCCAAATCCATTTTAAAGCCATTTTTAAGGCATTTCGCGCATACATGAAATGAACACATTTTTCTCCAAAACTATAACAGATGCAAGCTTGTCCTGTTTGGTGGAGATAATATTTAATAAAATAAGTAGAAATCTACTAAAAGTTTCGTTTGTTTATATTGCCATCCTGAGATAATCGTCTCCATGCTCCAAATCCATTTTAAAGCCATTTCAAAGGCATTTTGCGCATACATGAAATGAACACATTTTTCTCCAAAACTATAACACATGCAAGCTTGTCCTGTTTGGTGGAGATGATATTTAATAAAATAAGTAGAAATCCACTAAAAGTTTTGTTTGGTTATCTTGCAATCCCGAGATAATCGTCTCCATGCTCCAAATCCATTTTAAAGCCATTTTTAAGGCATTTCGCGCATACATGAAATGAACACATTTTTCTCCAAAACTATAACAGATGCAAGCTTGTCCTGTTTGGTGGAGATGATATTTAATAAAATAAGTAGAAATCCACTAAAAGTTTTGTTTGGTTATCTTGCAATCCCGAGATAATCGTCTCCATGCTCCAAATCCATTTTAAAGCCATTTTTAAGGCATTTTGCGCATACGTGAAATGAACACATTTTTCTCCAAAACTATAACAGATGCAAGCTTGTCCTGTTTGGTGGAGATGATATTTAATAAAATAAGTAGAAATCCACTAAAAGTTTTGTTTGGTTATCTTGCAATCCCGAGATAATCGTCTCCATGCTCCAAATCCATTTTAAAGCCATTTTTAAGGCATTTCGCGCATACATGAAATGAACACATTTTTCTCCAAAACTATAACAGATGCAAGCTTGTCCTGTTTGGTGGAGATGATATTTAATAAAATAAGTAGAAATCCACTAAAAGTTTTGTTTGGTTATCTTGCAATCCCGAGATAATCGTCTCCATGCTCCAAATCCATTTTAAAGCCATTTTTAAGGCATTTCGCGCATACATGAAATGAACACATTTTTCTCCAAAACTATAACAGATGCAAGCTTGTCCTGTTTGGTGGAGATGATATTTAATAAAATAAGTAGAAATCCACTAAAAGTTTTGTTTGGTTATCTTGCAATCCCGAGATAATCGTCTCCATGCTCCAAATCCATTTTAAAGCCATTTTTAAGGCATTTCGCGCATACATGAAATGAACACATTTTTCTCCAAAACTATAACAGATGCAAGCTTGTCCTGTTTGGTGGAGATGATATTTAATAAAATAAGTAGAAATCCACTAAAAGTTTTGTTTGGTTATCTTGCAATCCCGAGATAATCGTCTCCATGCTCCAAATCCATTTTAAAGCCATTTTTAAGGCATTTCGCGCATACATGAAATGAACACATTTTTCTCCAAAACTATAACAGATGCAAGCTTGTCCTGTTTGGTGGAGATGATATTTAATAAAATAAGTAGAAATCCACTAAAAGTTTTGTTTGGTTATCTTGCAATCCCGAGATAATCGTCTCCATGCTCCAAATCCATTTTAAAGCCATTTTTAAGTCATTTCGCGCATACATGAAATGAACACATTTTTCTCCAAAACTATAACAGATGCAAGCTTGTCCTGTTTGGTGGAGATAATATTTAATACAATAAGTAGAAATCTACTAAAAGTTTCGTTTGTTTATATTGCCATCCTGAGATAATCGTCTCCATGCTCCAAATCCATTTTAAAGCCATTTCAAAGGCATTTTGCGCATACATGAAATGAACACATTTTTCTCCAAAACTATAACACATGCAAGCTTGTCCTGTTTGGTGGAGATGATATTTAATAAAATAAGTAGAAATCCACTAAAAGTTTTGTTTGGTTATCTTGCAATCCCGAGATAATCGTCTCCATGCTCCAAATCCATTTAAAGCCATTTTAAGGCATTTCGCGCATACATGAAATGAACACATTTTTCTCCAAAACTATAACAGATGCAAGCTTGTCCTGTTTGGTGGAGATGATATTTAATAAAATAAGTAGAAATCCACTAAAAGTTTTGTTTGGTTATCTTGCAATCCCGAGATAATCGTCTCCATGCTCCAAATCCATTTTAAAGCCATTTTTAAGGCATTTCGCGCATACATGAAATGAACACATTTTTCTCCAACTCTAAAACAGATGCAAGCTTGTCCTGTTTGGTGGAGATGATATTTAATAAAATAAGTAGAAATCCACTAAAAGTTTTGTTTGGTTATATTGCAATCCCGAGATAATCGTCTCCATGCTCCAAATCCATTTTAAAGCCATTTTTAAGGCATTTCGCGCATACATGAAATGAACACATTTTTCTCCAAAACTATAACAGATGCAAGCTTGTCCTGTTTGGTGGAGATGATATTTAATAAAATAAGTAGAAATCCACTAAAAGTTTTGTTTGGTTATCTTGCAATCCCGAGATAATCGTCTCCATGCTCCAAATCCATTTTAAAGCCATTTTTAAGGCATTTCGCGCATACATGAAATGAACACATTTTTCTCCAAAACTATAACAGATGCAAGCTTGTCCTGTTTGGTGGAGATGATATTTAATAAAATAAGTAGAAATCCACTAAAAGTTTTGTTTGGTTATCTTGCAATCCCGAGATAATCGTCTCCATGCTCCAAATCCATTTTAAAGCCATTTTTAAGGCATTTCGCGCATACATGAAATGAACACATTTTTCTCCAAAACTATAACAGATGCAAGCTTGTCCTGTTTGGTGGAGATGATATTTAATAAAATAAGTAGAAATCCACTAAAAGTTTTGTTTGGTTATCTTGCAATCCCGAGATAATCGTCTCCATGCTCCAAATCCATTTTAAACCATTTTTAAGGCATTTCGCGCATACATGAAATGAACACATTTTTCTCCAAAACTATAACAGATGCAAGCTTGTCCTGTTTGGTGGAGATGATATTTAATAAAATAAGTAGAAATCCACTAAACGTTTTGTTTGGTTATCTTGCAATCCCGAGATAATCGTCTCCATGCTCCAAATCCATTTTAAAGCCATTTTTAAGGCATTTCGCGCATACATGAAATGAACACATTTTTCTCCAAAACTATAACAGATGCAAGCTTGTCCTGTTTGGTGGAGATGATATTTAATAAAATAAGTAGAAATTCACTAAAAGTTTTGTTTGGTTATCTTGCAATCCCGAGATAATGGTCTCCATGCTCCAAATCCATTTTAAAGCCATTTTTAAGGCATTTCGCGCATACATGAAATGAACACATTTTTCTCCAAAACTATAACAGATGCAAGCTTGTCCTGTTTGGTGGAGATGATATTTAATAAATTAAGTAGAAATCCACTAAACGTTTTGTTTGGTTATCTTGCAATCCCGAGATAATCGTCTCCATGCTCCAAATCCATTTTAAAGCCATTTTTAAGGCATTTCGCGCATACATGAAATGAACACATTTTTCTCCAAAACTATAACAGATGCAAGCTTGTCCTGTTTGGTGGAGATGATATTTAATAAAATAAGTAGAAATCCACTAAAAGTTTTGTTTGGTTATCTTGCAATCCCGAGATAATCGTCTCCATGCTCCAAATCCATTTTAAAGCCATTTTTAAGGCATTTCGCGCATACATGAAATGAACACATTTTTCTCCAAAACTATAACAGATGCAAGCTTGTCCTGTTTGGTGGAGATAATATTTAATAAAATAAGTAGAAATCTACTAAAAGTTTCGTTTGTTTATATTGCCATCCTGAGATAATCGTCTCCATGCTCCAAATCCATTTTAAAGCCATTTCAAAGGCATTTTGCGCATACATGAAATGAACACATTTTTCTCCAAAACTATAACACATGCAAGCTTGTCCTGTTTGGTGGAGATGATATTTAATAAAATAAGTAGAAATCCACTAAAAGTTTTGTTTGGTTATCTTGCAATCCCGAGATAATCGTCTCCATGCTCCAAATCCATTTTAAAGCCATTTTTAAGGCATTTCGCGCATACATGAAATGAACACATTTTTCTCCAAAACTATAACAGATGCAAGCTTGTCCTGTTTGGTGGAGATGATATTTAATAAAATAAGTAGAAATCCACTAAAAGTTTTGTTTGGTTATCTTGCAATCCCGAGATAATCGTCTCCATGCTCCAAATCCATTTTAAAGCCATTTTTAAGGCATTTCGCGCATACATGAAATGAACACATTTTTCTCCAAAACTATAACAGATGCAAGCTTGTCCTGTTTGGTGGAGATAATATTTAATAAAATAAGTAGAAATCTACTAAAAGTTTCGTTTGTTTATATTGCCATCCTGAGATAATCGTCTCCATGCTCCAAATCCATTTTAAAGCCATTTCAAAGGCATTTTGCGCATACATGAAATGAACACATTTTTCTCCAAAACTATAACAGATGCAAGCTTGTCCTGTTTGGTGGAGATGATATTTATTAAAATAAGTAGAAATCCACTAAAAGTTTTGTTTGGTTATCTTGCAATCCCGAGATAATCGTCTCCATGCTCCAAATCCATTTTAAAGCCATTTTTAAGGCATTTCGCGCATACATGAAATGAACACATTTTTCTCCAAAACTATAACAGATGCAAGCTTGTCCTGTTTGGTGGAGATGATATTTAATAAAATAAGTAGAAATCCACTAAAAGTTTTGTTTGGTTATCTTGCAATCCCGAGATAATCGTCTCCATGCTCCAAATCCATTTTAAAGCCATTTTTAAGGCATTTCGCGCATACATGAAATGAACACATTTTTCTCCAAAACTATAACAGATGCAAGCTTGTCCTGTTTGGTGGAGATGATATTTAATAAAATAAGTAGAAATCCACTAAAAGTTTTGTTTGGTTATATTGCAATCCCGAGATAATCGTCTCCATGCTCCAAATCCATTTTAAAGCCATTTTTAAGGCATTTCGCGCATACATGAAATGAACACATTTTTCTCCAAAACTATAACAGATGCAAGCTTGTCCTGTTTGGTGGAGATGATATTTAATAAAATAAGTAGAAATCCACTAAAAGTTTTGTTTGGTTATCTTGCAATCCCGAGATAATCGTCTCCATGCTCCAAATCCATTTTAAAGCCATTTTTAAGGCATTTCGCGCATACATGAAATGAACACATTTTTCTCCAAAACTATAACAGATGCAAGCTTGTCCTGTTTGGTGGAGATGATATTTAATAAAATAAGTAGAAATCCACTAAAAGTTTTGTTTGGTTATCTTGCAATCCCGAGATAATCGTCTCCATACTCCAAATCCATTTTAAAGCCATTTTTAAGGCATTTCGCGCATACATGAAATGAACACATTTTTCTCCAAAACTATAACAGATGCAAGCTTGTCCTGTTTGGTGGAGATGATATTTAATAAAATAAGTAGAAATCCACTAAAAGTTTTGTTTGGTTATCTTGCAATCCCGAGATAATCGTCTCCATTCTCCAAATCCATTTTAAAGCCTTTTTTAAGGCATTTCGCGCATACATGAAATGAACACATTTTTCTCCAAAACTATAACAGATGCAAGCTTGTCCTGTTTGGTGGAGATGATATTTAATAAAATAAGTAGAAATCCACTAAAAGTTTTGTTTGGTTATCTTGCAATCCCGAGATAATCGTCTCCATGCTCCAAATCCATTTTAAAGCCATTTTTAAGGCATTTCGCGCATACATGAAATGAACACATTTTTCTCCAAAACTATAACAGATGCAAGCTTGTCCTGTTTGGTGGAGATAATATTTAATAAAATAAGTAGAAATCTACTAAAAGTTTCGTTTGTTTATATTGCCATCCTGAGATAATCGTCTCCATGCTCCAAATCCATTTTAAAGCCATTTCAAAGGCATTTTGCGCATACATGAAATGAACACTTTTTTCTCCAAAACTATAACACATGCAAGCTTGTCCTGTTTGGTGGAGATGATAATTAATAAAATAAGTAGAAATCCACTAAAAGTTTTGTTTGGTTATCTTGCAATCCCGAGATAATCGTCTCCATGCTCCAAATCCATTTTAAAGCCATTTTTAAGGCATTTCGCGCATACATGAAATGAACACATTTTTCTCCAAAACTATAACAGATGCAAGCTTGTCCTGTTTGGTGGAGATGATATTTAATAAAATAAGTAGAAATCCACTAAAAGTTTTGTTTGGTTATCTTGCAATCCCGAGATAATCGTCTCCATGCTCCAAATCCATTTTAAAGCCATTTTTAAGGCATTTCGCGCATACATGAAATGAACACATTTTTCTCCAAAACTATAACAGATGCAAGCTTGTCCTGTTTGGTGGAGATGATATTTAATAAAATAAGTAGAAATCCACTAAAAGTTTTGTTTGGTTATCTTGCAATCCCGAGATAATCGTCTCCATGCTCCAAATCCATTTTAAAGCCATTTCAAAGGCATTTTGCGCATACATGAAATGAACACATTTTTCTCCAAAACTATAACAGATGCAAGCTTGTCCTGTTTGGTGGAGATAATATTTAATAAAATAAGTAGAAATCTACTAAAAGTTTCGTTTGTTTATATTGCCATCCTGAGATAATCGTCTCCATGCTCCAAATCCATTTTAAAGCCATTTCAAAGGCATTTTGCGCATACATGAAATGAACACATTTTTCTCCAAAACTATAACACATGCAAGCTTGTCCTGTTTGGTGGAGATGATATTTAATAAAATAAGTAGAAATCCACTAAAAGTTTTGTTTGGTTATCTTGCAATTCCGAGATAATCGTCTCCATGCTCCAAATCCATTTTAAAGCCATTTTTAAGGCATTTCGCGCATACATGAAATGAACACATTTTTCTCCAAAACTATAACAGATGCAAGCTTGTCCTGTTTGGTGGAGATGATATTTAATAAAATAAGTAGAAATCCACTAAAAGTTTTGTTTGGTTATCTTGCAATCCCGAGATAATCGTCTCCATGCTCCAAATCCATTTTAAAGCCATTTTTAAGGCATTTCGCGCATACATGAAATGAACACATTTTTCTCCAAAACTATAACAGATGCAAGCTTGTCCTGTTTGGTGGAGATAATATTTAATAAAATAAGTAGAAATCTACTAAAAGTTTCGTTTGTTTATATTGCCATCCTGAGATAATCGTCTCCATGCTCCAAATCCATTTTAAAGCCATTTCAAAGGCATTTTGCGCATACATGAAATGAACACATTTTTCTCCAAAACTATAACAGATGCAAGCTTGTCCTGTTTGGTGGAGATGATATTTATTAAAATAAGTAGAAATCCACTAAAAGTTTTGTTTGGTTATCTTGCAATCCCGAGATAATCGTCTCCATGCTCCAAATCCATTTTAAAGCCATTTTTAAGGCATTTCGCGCATACATGAAATGAACACATTTTTCTCCAAAACTATAACAGATGCAAGCTTGTCCTGTTTGGTGGAGATGATATTTAATAAAATAAGTAGAAATCCACTAAAAGTTTTGTTTGGTTATCTTGCTATCCCGAGATAATCGTCTCCATGCTCCAAATCCATTTTAAAGCCATTTTTAAGGCATTTCGCGCATACATGAAATGAACACATTTTTCTCCAAAACTATAACAGATGCAAGCTTGTCCTGTTTGGTGGAGATGATATTTAATAAAATAAGTAGAAATCCACTAAAAGTTTTGTTTGGTTATATTGCAATCCCGAGATAATCGTCTCCATGCTCCAAATCCATTTTAAAGCCATTTTTAAGGCATTTCGCGCATACATGAAATGAACACATTTTTCTCCAAAACTATAACAGATGCAAGCTTGTCCTGTTTGGTGGAGATGATATTTAATAAAATAAGTAGAAATCCACTAAAAGTTTTGTTTGGTTATCTTGCAATCCCGAGATAATCGTCTCCATGCTCCAAATCCATTTTAAAGCCATTTTTAAGGCATTTCGCGCATACATGAAATGAACACATTTTTCTCCAAAACTATAACAGATGCAAGCTTGTCCTGTTTGGTGGAGATGATATTTAATAAAATAAGTAGAAATCCACTAAAAGTTTTGTTTGGTTATCTTGCAATCCCGAGATAATCGTCTCCATACTCCAAATCCATTTTAAAGCCATTTTTAAGGCATTTCGCGCATACATGAAATGAACACATTTTTCTCCAAAACTATAACAGATGCAAGCTTGTCCTGTTTGGTGGAGATGATATTTAATAAAATAAGTAGAAATCCACTAAAAGTTTTGTTTGGTTATCTTGCAATCCCGAGATAATCGTCTCCATGCTCCAAATCCATTTTAAAGCCATTTTTAAGGCATTTCGCGCATACATGAAATGAACACATTTTTCTCCAAAACTATAACAGATGCAAGCTTGTCCTGTTTGGTGGAGATGATATTTAATAAAATAAGTAGAAATCCACTAAAAGTTTTGTTTGGTTATCTTGCAATCCCGAGATAATCGTCTCCATGCTCCAAATCCATTTTAAAGCCATTTTTAAGGCATTTCGCGCATACATGAAATGAACACATTTTTCTCCAAAACTATAACAGATGCAAGCTTGTCCTGTTTGGTGGAGATAATATTTAATAAAATAAGTAGAAATCTACTAAAAGTTTCGTTTGTTTATATTGCCATCCTGAGATAATCGTCTCCATGCTCCAAATCCATTTTAAAGCCATTTCAAAGGCATTTTGCGCATACATGAAATGAACACATTTTTCTCCAAAACTATAACACATGCAAGCTTGTCCTGTTTGGTGGAGATGATATTTAATAAAATAAGTAGAAATCCACTAAAAGTTTTGTTTGGTTATCTTGCAATCCCGAGATAATCGTCTCCATGCTCCAAATCCATTTTAAAGCCATTTCAAAGGCATTTTGCGCATACATGAAATGAACACATTTTTCTCCAAAACTATAACAGATGCAAGCTTGTCCTGTTTGGTGGAGATAATATTTAATAAAATAAGTAGAAATCTACTAAAAGTTTCGTTTGTTTATATTGCCATCCTGAGATAATCGTCTCCATGCTCCAAATCCATTTTAAAGCCATTTCAAAGGCATTTTGCGCATACATGAAATGAACACATTTTTCTCCAAAACTATAACACATGCAAGCTTGTCCTGTTTGGTGGAGATGATATTTAATAAAATAAGTAGAAATCCACTAAAAGTTTTGTTTGGTTATCTTGCAATTCCGAGATAATCGTCTCCATGCTCCAAATCCATTTTAAAGCCATTTTTAAGGCATTTCGCGCATACATGAAATGAACACATTTTTCTCCAAAACTATAACAGATGCAAGCTTGTCCTGTTTGGTGGAGATGATATTTAATAAAATAAGTAGAAATCCACTAAAAGTTTTGTTTGGTTATCTTGCAATCCCGAGATAATCGTCTCCATGCTCCAAATCCATTTTAAAGCCATTTTTAAGGCATTTCGCGCATACATGAAATGAACACATTTTTCTCCAAAACTATAACAGATGCAAGCTTGTCCTGTTTGGTGGAGATAATATTTAATAAAATAAGTAGAAATCTACTAAAAGTTTCGTTTGTTTATATTGCCATCCTGAGATAATCGTCTCCATGCTCCAAATCCATTTTAAAGCCATTTCAAAGGCATTTTGCGCATACATGAAATGAACACATTTTTCTCCAAAACTATAACAGATGCAAGCTTGTCCTGTTTGGTGGAGATGATATTTATTAAAATAAGTAGAAATCCACTAAAAGTTTTGTTTGGTTATCTTGCAATCCCGAGATAATCGTCTCCATGCTCCAAATCCATTTTAAAGCCATTTTTAAGGCATTTCGCGCATACATGAAATGAACACATTTTTCTCCAAAACTATAACAGATGCAAGCTTGTCCTGTTTGGTGGAGATGATATTTAATAAAATAAGTAGAAATCCACTAAAAGTTTTGTTTGGTTATCTTGCTATCCCGAGATAATCGTCTCCATGCTCCAAATCCATTTTAAAGCCATTTTTAAGGCATTTCGCGCATACATGAAATGAACACATTTTTCTCCAAAACTATAACAGATGCAAGCTTGTCCTGTTTGGTGGAGATGATATTTAATAAAATAAGTAGAAATCCACTAAAAGTTTTGTTTGGTTATATTGCAATCCCGAGATAATCGTCTCCATGCTCCAAATCCATTTTAAAGCCATTTTTAAGGCATTTCGCGCATACATGAAATGAACACATTTTTCTCCAAAACTATAACAGATGCAAGCTTGTCCTGTTTGGTGGAGATGATATTTAATAAAATAAGTAGAAATCCACTAAAAGTTTTGTTTGGTTATCTTGCAATCCCGAGATAATCGTCTCCATGCTCCAAATCCATTTTAAAGCCATTTTTAAGGCATTTCGCGCATACATGAAATGAACACATTTTTCTCCAAAACTATAACAGATGCAAGCTTGTCCTGTTTGGTGGAGATGATATTTAATAAAATAAGTAGAAATCCACTAAAAGTTTTGTTTGGTTATCTTGCAATCCCGAGATAATCGTCTCCATACTCCAAATCCATTTTAAAGCCATTTTTAAGGCATTTCGCGCATACATGAAATGAACACATTTTTCTCCAAAACTATAACAGATGCAAGCTTGTCCTGTTTGGTGGAGATGATATTTAATAAAATAAGTAGAAATCCACTAAAAGTTTTGTTTGGTTATCTTGCAATCCCGAGATAATCGTCTCCATGCTCCAAATCCATTTTAAAGCCATTTTTAAGGCATTTCGCGCATACATGAAATGAACACATTTTTCTCCAAAACTATAACAGATGCAAGCTTGTCCTGTTTGGTGGAGATGATATTTAATAAAATAAGTAGAAATCCACTAAAAGTTTTGTTTGGTTATCTTGCAATCCCGAGATAATCGTCTCCATGCTCCAAATCCATTTTAAAGCCATTTTTAAGGCATTTCGCGCATACATGAAATGAACACATTTTTCTCCAAAACTATAACAGATGCAAGCTTGTCCTGTTTGGTGGAGATAATATTTAATAAAATAAGTAGAAATCTACTAAAAGTTTCGTTTGTTTATATTGCCATCCTGAGATAATCGTCTCCATGCTCCAAATCCATTTTAAAGCCATTTCAAAGGCATTTTGCGCATACATGAAATGAACACATTTTTCTCCAAAACTATAACACATGCAAGCTTGTCCTGTTTGGTGGAGATGATATTTAATAAAATAAGTAGAAATCCACTAAAAGTTTTGTTTGGTTATCTTGCAATCCCGAGATAATCGTCTCCATGCTCCAAATCCATTTTAAAGCCATTTTTAAGGCATTTCGCGCATACATGAAATGAACACATTTTTCTCCAAAACTATAACAGATGCAAGCTTGTCCTGTTTGGTGGAGATGATATTTAATAAAATAAGTAGAAATCCACTAAAAGTTTTGTTTGGTTATCTTGCAATCCCGAGATAATCGTCTCCATGCTCCAAATCCATTTTAAAGCCATTTTTAAGGCATTTCGCGCATACATGAAATGAACACATTTTTCTCCAAAACTATAACAGATGCAAGCTTGTCCTGTTTGGTGGAGATGATATTTAATAAAATAAGTAGAAATCCACTAAAAGTTTTGTTTGGTTATCTTGCAATCCCGAGATAATCGTCTCCATGCTCCAAATCCATTTTAAAGCCATTTTTAAAGCATTTCGCGCATACATGAAATGAACACATTTTTCTCCAAAACTATAACAGATGCAAGCTTGTCCTGTTTGGTGGAGATGATATTTAATAAAATAAGTAGAAATCCACTAAAAGTTTTGTTTGGTTATCTTGCAATCCCGAGATAATCGTCTCCATGCTCCAAATCCATTTTAAAGCCATTTCAAAGGCATTTTGCGCATACATGAAATGAACACATTTTTCTCCAAAACTATAACAGATGCAAGCTTGTCCTGTTTGGTGGAGATAATATTTAATAAAATAAGTAGAAATCTACTAAAAGTTTCGTTTGTTTATATTGCCATCCTGAGATAATCGTCTCCATGCTCCAAATCCATTTTAAAGCCATTTCAAAGGCATTTTGCGCATACATGAAATGAACACATTTTTCTCCAAAACTATAACACATGCAAGCTTGTCCTGTTTGGTGGAGATGATATTTAATAAAATAAGTAGAAATCCACTAAAAGTTTTGTTTGGTTATCTTGCAATTCCGAGATAATCGTCTCCATGCTCCAAATCCATTTTAAAGCCATTTTTAAGGCATTTCGCGCATACATGAAATGAACACATTTTTCTCCAAAACTATAACAGATGCAAGCTTGTCCTGTTTGGTGGAGATGATATTTAATAAAATAAGTAGAAATCCACTAAAAGTTTTGTTTGGTTATCTTGCAATCCCGAGATAATCGTCTCCATGCTCCAAATCCATTTTAAAGCCATTTTTAAGGCATTTCGCGCATACATGAAATGAACACATTTTTCTCCAAAACTATAACAGATGCAAGCTTGTCCTGTTTGGTGGAGATAATATTTAATAAAATAAGTAGAAATCTACTAAAAGTTTCGTTTGTTTATATTGCCATCCTGAGATAATCGTCTCCATGCTCCAAATCCATTTTAAAGCCATTTCAAAGGCATTTTGCGCATACATGAAATGAACACATTTTTCTCCAAAACTATAACAGATGCAAGCTTGTCCTGTTTGGTGGAGATGATATTTATTAAAATAAGTAGAAATCCACTAAAAGTTTTGTTTGGTTATCTTGCAATCCTGAGATAAACTTAGTGCCAAAAGCGAATCTCTGGCGGCAGGCAGACAAGAATGGCCATTCCACCGAGTCAAATGTTTTGGCCGCGTCCAGCGAGGCCAAGGCCCACTCGTTTTCCTGGACCAACATAGTGTATTGCACTATGGACTGGACCCATCTAATATTTATAGAGTTGTTTTTCCCAGGCATTTATCCTGTTTCATCCGGGGACACTACATCTAGTATAACAGAATTAAGCTGGGACGCCAATATTTTGGTAAAAATCTTATAGTCAACGTTGACCAATGATATAGGGCGGTATGAGCCACAGTCCAGTGATCCTTTCCCTCCTTCCTCAGTACAAGAATATGCGCTTTGTATAGAGAGGCAGTTAGAGAGCCACCAAGTGTATGGTGTGAAAAAATATCAAGAAGGACTGGGGCCAAGGTGTCACAAATATTTGCTGTAAAAGTCTATTTGAAGGCCGTCTGGACCGGGAGATTTCCCTCTAGCCATATCTGAGATGGCTGTTGTTACTTCTTCTGTTGTTATGTCTGCCTCTAGAAATTCTCGTTGTGACTGACTCAACGTTTGACATTCTACATCTGACAAATATGCCAAACAATCCTGGACGCCATGAACACTTTTAGAGCTGTACAAAGTTTTATAGAACGTGTAGAAACATTGTGAGATGCCCTCAGGGGATGTGACAATCGAACCATCCGCCTTTGGTATAGCCAGTACTGTATTTGAAGCATTATGCTGCCTATCTATATATGCAAGTAATTTGTTTGACTCGTTCCCAAGTTCAAAGTATGACAGTCGGGTGAAGAATAGCTTACGTTTAGATTTAGTTTCAGAGTGTTGTACATATGTTCTATATGAGTGCAACCAAGCCGCCCTGTTCCCATTAGTTGGGCTAGATATATATCTTGCCTCCGAGTCCCTGAGTCTTCTTTCTATTATGTCATTCTCCACCCTTGTCATCCGTTTAAGATGTGCTATGGTCGAAGTTAAAGGGGTTATCCGGCTTCTTTGACTTCTTTTTTTAATTACCCTATGGGGCTACATTGGGGCAGGTAAGTAGATAGAGACCACTTACCTGCCCTGCTGTCAGCCCCTCTCCCCCGGCTCAGAGCGGTCATGTGCCCGCTCCTGCCGCGATTTTGCTGCTTCCGGTCATTTCATGTCAACATGGGCAGGACCATGTTGACATGCAAATGTGGAACAGCATGTCGCCTCCCTGCTGGGAAGTACAGTTCGTGGAGTTCCCCCCCCCTTCCCTGCACCCTCCCACACATTCCCCCGCACCTCTGTTACTCTCCAGTAACCTCCCCCTGCACTGCTGTGGGGGTCCGTGACCTGGCGGCGGGGCCTGGCGGCAGCTGCCATGGTGTCAGCTCCAGCACCGGCCCCCCTGCTAAGGATCACACATTCAGATATACCGGCATCACAGATCACAGATGCCGGTACATTTGAAAGTGCTGATGAGAAGCAGCGCAGCGCTGCTTCTCATCACTGTCCCTCCCGCTGTCTGAGCTCTCTTCAGCACAGTGGTGACGTCAGAGCACAGACAGCACGTGAACGTGCAGGAGCGGCGGGGACCGAGGACGAGTGAGTATGTATTCCTTACATGTGTTCCCGATGGGGATGGGGGGCGGGCGGTGCAGAGCCATATGTGTGCGTGTGTAGAGCCATATGTGTGCGTGTGCAGAGCCATATGTGTGCGTGTGCAGAGCCATATGTGTGCAGAGCCATATGTGTGCGTGTGCAGAGCCATATGTGTGCGTGTTCAGAGCCATATGTGTGCAGAGCCATATGTGTGCATGTGCAGAGCCATATGTGTGCGGTACAGAGCCATATGTGTGCGGTGCAGAGCCATATGTGTGTGTGTGCGGTACAGAGCCATATGTGTGCGTGTGCGGTACTTAGACATATGTGTGCGTGTGCGGTGCAGAGCCATATGTGTGCATGTGAGGTACAGAGCCATATGTGTGCGTGTGCGGTACATAGCCATATGTGTGCGTGTGCGGTGCAGAGCCATATGTGTGCGTGTGCGGTGCAGAGCCATATGTGTGCGTGTGCGGTACAGAGCCATATGTGTGCGTGTGCGGTGCAGAGCCATATGTGTGCGGTGCAGAGCCATATGTGTGCGTGTGCGGTACAGAGCCATATGTGTGCGTGTGCGGTACATAGCCATATGTGTGCGTGTGCGGTGCAGAGCCATATGTGTGCGTGTGCGGTACAGAGCCATATGTGTGCATGTGCGGTACAGAGCCATATGTGTGCGGTACAGAGCCATATGTGTGCGGTACAGAGCCATATGTGTGCGTGTGCGGTGCACAGCCCGATGTGGGGTTGTTATTTGCAATGCTGTAGTGATAATAGGTCAGGTGCTGGGGCAGAATATACTGACAGGGAATGTGTGTGTGCAGGGGGCGGGCAGAGGGCGAGGCTGGACACTGGGGTGGGTGGTGACAGCTCTGACTGAGGTTCAGCACAGGAAGTGGTCATGTTTGCTGTATCTGAATGTAAACAAGAAGCTGCAGAGAATAAAGGGTGAATTCAAGAGGAACAAAAGTTAGAAAACAAAAAATAACAATGTAGGTGTGATTTATATGACAATACAGCACAGATTAGCTAAACAAAAATTTTTGAGTTTATGTCAGATAACTCTTTTAAGCATCCCTGAAGGTAAGCGTTGAGAGTGTCCCACACCAAATTATTGTTCAGGGTTTGAGTTGAGCTACTAAGAAGTCTTCTAGTTGGGCCAGGGTCCTATCACTTTGATTAGTTTGAACCAAAAGGGGTTTAACCGCCAAAGGGGTCTGTTAACATCAGATGTAAGAATGATATTCCCTGTACTCCATGTACCACATTGTCAACCCAGGCTGCCACGTTACTTGATCCAAAAATATAATCTAAACGTGACAGCGTGCACCTGAAGAATGACAGGTAACTCCCGGGTAGTAGGATGCCGTAATCCAACCTCTGTAGTACGGGTCCTCAAGTTCTTCATATCCTGGCGCAAAAGGCCAACTTCAGAATATACCTCCTCAATCTTCCCTGTAAGGGAGGTCTTAAGGGCCATTTACACAATGCGACATCGCTAACGATATATCGTTGCGGTTACGGTGTTTGTGACGCACATCCGGCACCGTTAGCGACATCGCAGTGTGTGACAGGCAGGAGCTACCTTAAACGATCGCAAAAGAGACAAAAATCGTTGGTATATGAGAGGTCGTTCATTTACCAAAAATCGTTGTCTCGTACGTAGCGAGGTTGTTCCTCATTCCTGCGGCACCACACATCGCTATGTGTGACACCGCAGAAGCGACGATCATCTCCTTACCTTCGTCTACCGGCAATGAGGAAGGAAGGAGGTGGATGGCATGTTCCGGCCGCTCATCTCCACCTTCCTCTGTTATTGGACGGCCGTTTGTGACGTCGCTGTGACGCCAAACGCCCCTCCCCCTTGAAGGGGGGATTGTTCGGCGGGCACAGCGACGTCTAAGAACAGGTATGTGCTTGTGACGCTCCCATAGCGATAATGTTCGCTACGGCAGCGATCACCACATGTCGCACCAACAACGGGGGCGGGTGCTAATGCTTGCAACATCGCTAGCAATCGCTAGCGATGTCGCAGCGTGTAAAGCACCCTTTACATGGAGATATTGCCTGCATGAGCTGCTCGTACATTTGTCTCAGGGTTAAGTCATCTTGATCTCCATCCCCATCCCCCGTCAGCGCCTGGGCTTTGGAAGAAGCACGCCTCTTGGCCTTAGGAGTGTCTCCCTGACCATTCCTGGCAAACTCCTTGAGTTTATTGATGCCTCCAGATTGTTTAAGGGGACTCAGAATAGCTAGCTGGATCGTTGTATATTACACTCTCCACTCCTGCTGCACCCCAGTACACCTAATCCTGTGCCTCTGTAATATGTGTCCAGTGAAATGAGCACCTTTGCTCTCCTATCCAGCTCAGGCAGCCAGGAAGCATCTGTACATACATGTATCTACAGCAAAGGGTAGTCCCGAGTCAGCACAGCGCCTGATTGTTATAATCAGGAGTAATACAGGCCTCTCCAGCGTGGAGTCTTAATGTATATCTTTTTCGTACTATGTCAATGTCAGAGGGAGACCTGAGGGGCCTGTTTTTCAGAGCACCCACCCCAATCCTGCTGCCTCGGTTAATGGCTCGTTCACTGCTGCTGGCCCTTTGATGTGCCGGCTGCAGGCGGTGCAGCTGATGATAAAATTATTAGTGGCGCTCACCGATCTCCAGATCTCCCCTCCAGTTAGCCCCTGCAGACTTGTGAAGCCACCTCCAACAGCTCCTCCACGTCCTCCTGGGGGTAAGCCGTTCGCCGGGTGATGGGACTCCGCGGCGCTATGCAGCTGCAAAGCCTCGTGCAGGGAAGTTGGTGCCTCGTCTCACTCTCCGGCCTCATTTGGTACAATATCCTCCGTCAGGAGCTGGGGGACAGCTCCGGTGGAATCGCTGGCCTCTAGAGTGTCCCCTACCTCGGGAAGCACTTTGCAGGCAAGGGAGAACAGGCAATCAGGCAACAATATCAGGATATGCAGGATGGTGGGAGCAGCTCTCATGTGCATCCGCTCAGTTCAGCTACATCACTCCGCCCCATTCCAGTATCTTTACATTACATTCTAAGGGGTACTTTGCACACTACGACATCGCATGCCGATGGTAGCGATGCCGAGCGCGATAGTGCCCGCCCCTGTCGCAGCTGCGATATTTTGTGATAGCTGCCGTAGCGAACATTATCGCTACGGCAGCTTCACATGCACTTACCTGCCCTGCAATGCCGCTCTGGCCGGCGAACCACCTCCTTCCTAAGGGGGCGGGTCGTGCGTCGTCACAGCAATGTCATACAACGGCCGGCCAATAGAAGCGGAGGGGCGGAGATGAGCGGGACGTAAACATCCCGCCCACCTCCTTCCTTCCGCATCGCTGCCGGTGGCAGGTAAGCAGATGTTCCTCGTTCCAGCGGCTTCATACACAGCGATGTGTGCTGCCGCAGGAACGAGTAACAACATTGTACCTGTCGCTACAGCAAAATTATGGAAATGTCGGACACTACACCGATCATACGATTACGACGCTTTTGCGCTCGTTAATGGTAGCTAAAAGGATTTACACACTACGATGTCGACAGCGACGCCGGATGTTCGTCACTTTCGATTTGACCCCACCGATATCGCAGCTGCGATGTCGTAGTGTGCAAAGTACCCCTAAGGCTCTGCTTCACATTTCCAGTAGTTTCATGATTTTAATGCATTTTAGGATAACATAATGGAAATAAAAGGTTCCAAATCTATTCATTTATATGGTAATGGAAAAGTCCTAAAATGTCTTTTGTTTAACCCCTTCACCCCGAGCGATTTTCCGTTTTTGTTTTTTGCTCCCCTTTTTCCGAGAGCCGTCACTTTTTTATTGTTCCTTTAATCTTGCCATATAAGAGCGTACGTTTGAGGGACGAGTTGTACTTTTAAATGAATCCATTAGTTTTACCATATAATGTACTGGAAAACGGCAAAAAAATTCCAAGTGCAGAACAATTGCAAAAAAAAGTGTGATTGCACAATTGTTTTTGGGATATTTTATTCACTGTGTTTACTATATGGTAAAACTGATATGGCGATGTGCAGGTGTGATTAGTACAGTGAAACATAGCACATGCAGTGTACAGATTAGTCTATGACATACTGATAGGTAGATTATAATAAGGGCAAGTGAGATTACCCTCACTATAATGTTTGCACCATTAACAGCTGTGCACATCTCTGAATTGGGAGCTTTCCTGGAGCTCCACTGCTGGCAATACAGAATGGTAGAGTGGAGTAGGAAACTGGCTAGTGGGAGCAATGCCTAGTAGAAGACTACATAAGCAAGGATGGTTGACCTTAGGGAGATCAACATCCAACACCACGGAGACACCATCACGTGTTTCACAACGCAGTAATTCTAGAGCAATGTCCCCTGGGAAATATTTAAAACAAGAAAGCCTGCGGAGACACCATCACATGTTTCTCAACGCTAGCAGGAAACTAGCCAAGTCTTTCACCGGGAAGGAACAACCACGGGAAGGGCAGTCTCCAGTCAAGGAGACCACCTATGCCAAACATGGTATCCATCCACAGACAGCTGGTTCGGGATATTTGCCCCTCATCAGGAAACTGGCTAGTGGGAGCAATGCCTAGTAGAAGACTACTCCACACTGATGAGGGGCAAATACCCGGAAACAGCTGTCTGGTGTGGAGTAGGAATCAGTGTGGAGTAGGAATCTGGCTAGTGGGAGCATTGCCTAGTAAAAGACTACACTTTTTGCTCCCACTAGCCAGATTCCTACTCCACACTGATGAGGGGCAAATACCCCGAAACAGCTGTCTGTGGATGGATACCATGTTTGACATAGGTGGTCTCCTTGACTGGAGACTGCCCTTCCCGTGGTTGTTCCTTCCCAGTGAAAGACCTGGTTAGTTTCCTGTCAGTGTTGAGAAACATGTGATGGTGTCTCCGCAGGCTTTCTTGTTTTGTATATAGAGCTATATGACGGCTCATCCTTTATATAGAGAGCTATGTGGGTGCTCATCCTGTACGACGGTCTGCTGATAAATCTTTGGCTTTGTGATCTTTTTTGTTTTTATGGTAACACATATTACATCACATGAAAGCCTTATGTGTCTAATATATGTTTTCAAGATTTCACATTTGAATCTTATGGAAACGGTGTTCTATGCACGTGGGAAATCAAAATGGCAGAGTTTAATGCAATATTCACAGCAACTGAGAGCAGAGGAGTGATAAAATTCTTGTTTCTGCAAGGAAAGTCCGCAAAGGATATTCATGGTGATATGCCACAGACATTATTCCACAGTTAAGAACTGGGTTGCCAAATTTAAAACAGGCCACTTCAGCACCAGTGATGAGGAACGTCCTGGACGACCGAGAGTGGTTGTTCCGGAGATCGTCGATGCTGTGCACAACCGCATACTAAGAATCAATGAATTTCAGCTAAAGCAATAGCAGACATCATAGGGATTTCCCGTGAATGATTTTGTGTTCTTATCCATGAACATTTGGATATTTTGGAGGAAGCTATCTGCAAAGTGGGACCCTAAACTTCCAGGTCCATTTGTCAGCGTTTCCGGACTGATAACTTCCTGGATCACTATGGATGAGACCTGGATTTATTTGTATGACCCTGAAAACAAGGAGCAATGAAAAGAGTGGAGGCACAGTGGTTCTCTTCTCCCAAAAAAGTTCAGGAAGCAAAAATCACCCATTAAGGTGATGGCATCTGTATTCTGGGATAAGGAGGGTGTGCTGCAAGTGGAGTACCTTCAAAAGGGTTCCACCATCAATGCAAGCTATTACAATGAACATTTGGAACAACTGAAGGCAGCTCTGAAGGCCAAAAGCTGCGGCAAGCTGTCCAAAGGAATCTTGTTCCTGTAAGACAATGCCTCCACTCACACTGCACAAGTGACCACGGCAAAACTGGCAGAACTGGGCTTCCAGCTGGTTGACCACCCACCTTATTCACCAGATCTAGCTCACTCCGACTATCATCTGTTTGGAAACTTGAAGAAAAAACTCAAGGGTACCAAATTTCACACCATTTCTGATTCCATGGCTGCTACAGATGCCTGGTTTGAGGCACAACCGAAATCCTTTTTGCTAGGCTTACAGAAAGAACTTGGAATACCCATGTAAGAAGTGTGTTGACATCAGTGGAGAGTATGTGGAATAAATGTAAAGTTTTATCATCCTATCTCGTTTCTTACTGGATAAACTCAGACTTATCAGCAGCCCCTTGTATATTGAGAGCTTTCAGTGCCTTGCGAAAGTATTAGGCTGGGTTCACACATAGCGACAACAACGTTGCTGTTATGTCACCATTTTCTGTGACGTAGCAGCGACCTTGTAAGTCACTGTTATGATCGCTGCTTCGCTGTCAAACACAGCAGAAGCAGCAGCGATCATAACGTCGCTACATGTGCAGAGAGCAGGGAGCCGCGCACACTGCTTAGCGCTGGCTCTCTGCTCTCTTAGCTACAGTACACATCGGGTTAATTAACCCGATGTGTACTGCAGCTGCATGTGCAGAGAGCAGCAACACTGCTTAGCGCTGGCTCCCTGCACTCCTAGCTACAGTACACATCGGGTTAATTAACCCAATGTGTGCTGCAGCTACATGTGCAGAGAGCAGGGAGCCGGCACTGGCAGCGTGAGAGCGGCGGAGTCTGGTAACGAAGGTAAATATCGGGTAACCACCACTCCAAAGACATACAGATAGGGACTCTAGATTGTGAGCCCCAGTGGGGACAGTGTTGCCAATGTATGTAAAGCGCTGTGGAAATAATAGCGCTATATAAATGAATAAAATTATTATTATTATTATTATGTTTACCCTGGTTACAGCTTACCGCAGCTGCCAGACGCCGGCTCCTGCTCTCTGCTCGCTTCATTTCGTCGCTCTCTCGCTGTCACACACAGCGATCTGTGCGTCACAGCGTGAGGGCAACAATAAAAAAACGAACCAGGGCTGTGTGTAACGAGCAGCGATCTCACAGCAGGGGCCAGATCGCTGCTCAGTGTCACACACAGCGAGATCACTAATGAGATCACTGCTGCGTCACAAAAACCGTGACGTAGCAGCGATTTCGGTAGCGATCTCGCTATGTGTGAAGCACCCCTTAGGCTCTCTTGAATTTTTCAACCTTTTCCCACATTTCAGGCTTCAAACATAAAGATAAAAATTTTAATGTTCTGGTGAAGAATCAACAACAATTGGGACACAATTGTGAAGTTAAACTAAATTTATTGCTTATTTTAAACTTTTTTTAAAAAATAAATAACTGAAAAGTGGGGCGTGCAATATTATTCGGCCCCTTTAAGTTAATATTTTGTAGCGCCGCCTTTTGCTGCGACTACAGCTGCAAGACGCTTGGGGTATGTCTCTATCAGTTTTGCACATCAAGAAACTGAAATTCTTGCCCATTCTTCCTTTGCAAACAGCTCGAGCTGAGTGAGGTTGGTTGGAGAGCATTTGTGAACAGCAGTTTTCAGCTCTTTCCACAGATTCTTGATGGGATTCAGGTCTGGACTTTGACTTGGCCATTCTAACACCTGGATACATTTATTTGTGAACCATTCCATTGTAGATTTTCCTTTTATGTTTGGGATCATTGTCTTTTTGGAATACAAATCTCCATCCCAGTCTCAGGTCTTTTGCAAACTCCAAGAGGTTTTCTTCAATAATGGTCCTGTATTTGGCTCCATCCATCTTCCCATAAAGTTTAACCATCTTCCCTGTCCCTGCTGAAGAAAAGCAGGCCCAAACCATGATGCTGCCACCACCATTTTGACAGTGGGGATGGTGTGTTCAGGGTGATGAGCTGTGTTGCCTTTACGTCAAACATATCGTTTGGCATTGTGCCCAAATAGTTTCATCTGACCAGCGCACCTTCTTAAACATGTTTGGTGTGTGTCCCAGGTGGCTTGTGGCAAACTTTAAACAACACTTTTTATGGATATCTTTGAGAAATGGCTTTCTCCTTGCCACGCTTCCATAAAGGCCAGATTTGTGCAGCGTGTGACTGATCATTGTCCTATGGACAGACTCTCCCACCTCAGCTGTAGATCTCTGCAGTTCATCCAGAGTGATCATGTGCCTCTTGGCTGCATCTCTGGTCAGTCTTCTCCTTGGTGAGATGAAAGTTTAGATGGATGGCCTTGTCTTGGTAGATTTGCAGTGGTATGATACTCCTTCCATTTCAATAAGATCGCTTGCACAGTGCTGCTTGGGATGTTTAAAGTTTTGGAAATATTCTTGTAACCAAATCCGGCTTTAAACTTTTCCACAACAGTATCATGGACCTGCCTGTTGTGTTCCTAGGTCTTCATAATGCTATCTGTGCTTTAAACAGAACACTGAGACTATCACAGAGCAGGTGCATTTATACGAAGGAGACTTGATTACACACAGGTGGCTTATATTTATCATCAGTCATTTAGGACAAAATTGGATCATTCAGAGATCCTCAATTAACTTCTGGAGTGAGTTTGCTGCACTGAAAGTAAAGGGGACGAATAATATTGCACGCCCCACTTTTCAGTTATATTTTAAAAAAGTTAAAAATAAGCAATACATTTTGTTCAACTTCACAATTGAGTCCCACTTGTTGATTCTTCACCATAACATTAAAATTGTAATCTTTATATTTGGAGCCTGAAATGTGGAAAAAGGTTGAAAAATTCAAGGGGCCGAATACTTTCACAAGGCACTGTATGTGAGCTCCCACATAGCATCCTCTATACTATGTGAGAGCTCATACTGTATATAGTGCTACTTTGTGTAGGCTCATACTGTTTATAGCGAGCTATGTGAGGGCTCATTCTGTATATTTAGGGATGTCGTCATACTTAGTTTATTTATTTCACTCACTTATACAGTGCTATTAATTCCTCAGTCCTTTTACAGACGTGATTATCACTTTCCCCATTGAGGCTCACAATCTAAGTTCACTATCAGTTTGTTTTGGATATAATTAATGTTAGTATCAAATAACTATAATTGACATGTTATTAATATTAAGCAGAATACATTTCAGCCTATTGGTTCAGCCTCCACAACATTCACAATCTCATGTGGCCCCTCGGAATAATGAATTTTCCACCCAAGGTCCAATATGTATACCGCTATGTTATGCATAGTGTGGAACATAAAGGAAAACTTTGTGAGGCGCTCTATGCAGCCTACTGTCTCTTGTTTTGTATCTACAGATGTGCACCAGAGGACCTGAATGTTAATCCCATGACCTGTCACATGATCTTTCAAAGGGGAGATCATTTAACATGTTACATCGGATTTTGGGGGTTTGGTCATGCCTTCTCAACTGCTTAGGGCCCTTGCCACTCTTAATCCGCCCCTGGAATTACCATGAGCAGACATCAGATTTTATATACAGGATAATATGTGGCTGGTGTACTATCTGTAGTCACAGTATATCCAGCAGGTGAAATAACTATTGTGCATGTCACCAATTTTCTAAGTTAACATATTTATTAAGGTGATAATGACATGAATTTCTCATCAGATGTTGGTAACAACTTATCCAGTCCACATAGGAAAGAGAAATCAAACCGTAGATGTCCATAAATTAAGTGATGTGTAATAATGAGAAATAACAGGAAAAATGTATTGAATGCATAAAGAAAGAGGTGCAAAAAGCCATGGAAAGTCATGACACCAGCTGAAATCTTATCAGTAATTAGAAAGCAATCCTGCAACTTATTGAAAAATAGCAGCTGGTTCAACTGATGTCCTATAAAAACAAGTGACTCATTACCAAGGTGCCACACAAGAAACATTGCCTGATGGGTAAAATCAATGAGCTGTCTCACGACTTTTGCAGCTATGTTGTGCAAAACATATTGGTGGCATTGAATACAGAATATTACTACACTACAGAAAATTCCAGTGACCACTTTTGTGGCCATAATCCAGAAGTGAAAAGAACAACATTTCACCATAAACCGGCTACACCTAGGTGCTTCTCTCAAGATTTCGACAGAGGAGTGAAGAAAAATGATCAGAAGAGGTGTCCAAGAGCAAAGGACTAAAGGCCCCGTTACACGCAACGACGTATCTAACGATATATCGGCGGGGTCACGGATTCCGTGACGCACATCTGGCATCGTTAGCGACGTCGTTGCGTTTGACACCAACAAGTGGCCGTTAACAATGGAAAATACTCACCAAATCGTCCATCGTTGACACGTCATTCATTTTCAAAAAATCGTTGATTGTTGAGGACGCAAGTTGTTTGTCGTTTCCGAGGCAGCACACATCGCTATCTGTGACACCTCGGGAACGACGAACTACAGCTTACCTGCGGCCGCCGGCAGTGAGGAAGGAAGGAGGTGGGTGGGATATTACGGCTGTTCATCTCCGCCCCTCCGCTTCTTATTGGGCGGCCGTTTAGTGATGCCGCTGTGACGCCGCACGAACCGCCCCCTTAGAAAGGAGGCGGTTCGCCGGCCTCAGCGACGTTGCTAGGCAGGTAAGTCCGTGTGACGGCTCCTAACAATATTTTGCGCCACGGGCAGCGATTTGCCCGTGATGCACAAACGACGGGGGCGGGTACGCTCGCGATATCGCTAGCAATATCGCTGCGTGTAGAGCCCCCTTAACTGTGGAGAGCTAGAGAAAGACATGGAATCAGTAGGTAGAATTAAGGTGTGTGCGCAGGCTGCGCTCTGTAATTGTGAAAAAAACATGCACCCTCTGGCAGACTTTGATAACTGTAAACACTGCGTTTGACAAAAATAAATGCATTTTACATGCATTTTGGATGCATTTTTGAAAGTGCGGTTCCATGGCAATTCAGCTCTGCTACATGCCCGGTGACAGTAGACAGAGCCGCGGGATGAGAATGAACTCGGATGAACTTCACACGACTTCTTTGTCATCCCGTGACTGTGTGCTGTCATGAACTCAGATGAACCTCTGAGGTCAGTGGCCGGACACAGGGGTCCGCAGCAGTGATGTCAGAGCTTCACCCAAGTTCATTGTCATCGTGCGGCTCTCTGTGTCGCGGCCTCATTTGTGATCACAAGTGAAGGACTCACCTGTGAACGCAAATCACCTGAGTGACTGAAGTGAGCCGCGCGATCAGTGGTGCCGTCACTCAGGTTATCCGCGGCCACAGCTGAATTCCTCCACCTGAGACAGTTGGAGGATCCAGATGTGGCCGTGGGTAACCTGAGTCACGTCACCGCTGACAGCGTGACTCACTTCAGTTGCTCCGTGAAGCTCAGAGAGAGCAGTCGTGCTCTACAGCCACTCCTGTCAGCTTCCGATGTAGGAGAGCCAAAAGCTTTGTGGGACCTCGTGTGGATTACATCGGACCTGGAGGGGTGTTTGGGGTTTATTAAAGTGGTGAAAGATGGTGTTGTTTTGTCTTTTATTTCAAATAAAGGATTTTTCACTGTTTGTGTTTATTTATTTCACTACAGTTTAGTGATGGGGGTGTCTCATAGACGCCTGCCATCACTAAGCTAGGACTTAGTGGTAGCTATGGGCTGTCATTAACTCCTTATTACCCCGACTGCCACCGCAACAGAACAATCGGGATGAGTTGGGTAGAGTACCTGGACTGTCTCATCTAATGGATGCGGCCTTTCTGGGCGGCTGCTGGCTGATATTTTTAGGCTGGGGGCTCCACATAACGTGGGTCTTCCCATCCTGAGAATACCAGCCCTCAGCCATGTGACTTTACCTTGACTGGTATCAAAATTAGGGGTGACCGCAGCCGTTTTTTTTTTTTAATTATTATTTATTTATTTATTCATTCATTCATTCATTCGTTTATTTATTTTGCTGCACAATATAGACCCGCCCACTGGCGGCTGTGATTGGTTGCAGTGAGACAGCTGTCACTCAGCGTGGGGTTTCTTCTGACTGCAAATAATCATAGGCACCGGTGGGCGAGGCGAAGCAGTGAATATGAGATGGAATAATGAGCGGCCGGCATTTTCAAAAGCAGGAGAAGCCGCTGGAGCAGTGTGACATCTGTGCAGCGTCGCGCCGCGCCGGTGATCAGTGAGTATGAGAAAGGGGGTGAGAGGGAGAAACCAACCGACCGACAGAGAGAGTGAGTGAGATCGACAGAGAGAGGGAGAGTCCAACCGACAGAGAGAGTGAGTGAGATCGACAGACAGAGAAACCGATACGGACAGAGAGAAAGACCGAAAGACCTGTGTTTTGTTTGTCAAAAAAACATGCAGAATGCAACAAAAATGTAGTGCAAGTGCACAGCTAAACATTTTGGTTGCGTTTTGACACACCTCATTCATTTCAATGGGGAGAAAATGCAACCAAAATGCACAAAAGAAGTGACATACTGCTTTTTTATACGCATCGATTTTGTCAAATATTTGGCATCCAAAACGCTGCCTAAAAAAAAGCAACGTGCGCATGGAAATTTGCACACTTCTCATTTGCTGGGGAAGCACAACGCATGCATTTTGTCATTGAGGTGCTGCAGTTTTAAACGCAGCCAAAATGCAGGACAAATGCACATGTGCGCACACAGCCTTATTGCAAAGAAAACAATACGCAATACACCCCCCTCCATGGCCTGTATGCACGCTCACCACGAAAGACTCAATTTCTGACCAAAGTGTATATTCAAGCATGTTTAAAGTTTGCAGAATCCAACTGAGAGAAGGGACGGCACTCACCGGAATCAAGCAAAATTCTTTATTGAAGTGCGGTGCAATAAAAAGGCAGGAGCAGAGCTGACAGCGGGCCCCCTCACGGACGACGCCCGTTTCGCGTATGGATACGCTTCCTCGGGTCCATGTGGACAGGCATAGACCATCGCCTTATGAGAGAGCTGTGTCAGGTCTATGTCACTGCCAATTAAAAACAGATGATAAGTGCAACAAGTAACAAAATAGTGCATGATACTGACAATGTTATACAAAATACAATTAAAATCAACATGGTAAAAAACCATTACAAACAGACACATACAAAAATATGCGGACACATAGAGATGTGCAGAAAACCGAGAGATCATTTTTGTCATTTAACCCCAAATCCCCATGGGCTCTATATTTATCCCATTCAGCCCCCGGGTGTTTTCCGTTTTTTGCTTTTTGCTCCCCTTCTTCCGAGAGCCGTAACTTTTTTATTTTTCTGTCAATCTTGCCATGTGAGGGATTGTTTTTGTGGGACGAGTTGTACTTTTAAATAAAACCATAAGTTGTACTTTATAATGTACTAGAAAACAGCGAAAAAATCCAAGTGGGGAAAAACTGCAACAAAAGTGTGATCGCACAATAGTTTTTGGGATGTTTTATTCATCGTGTTCACTATATGGTAAAACTGATATGTCATTATCATGCCTGAGGTCGGTCCGAGTTTGCAGACACCAAACATGTATAGGTTTACTTGTATCTAAGGGGTTAAAAAAAATTCACAAGCTTGTCCATAAAAAGTGGCGTACGTTTTGCGCCTTTTTCCGAAACCCGTAGCTTTCTCATTTTTTGGGATCTATGGCTCAGTGATGGCTTATTTTTTGCGTCTCGCGCAGACATTTTTAATGATACCATTTTTGCCCTGATCCTACATTTTTATCACCTGTTATTACACTATGCGTAAAACTTGCGGCGACCAAAAAACGTAATTTTGGCGTTTGGAATTTTTTTGCCGCTACGCCATTTACCACTCAGATTAATTGATTTTATATTTTGATAGATCGGGCATTTATGAACGCGGTGATACCAAATATGTGTACATTTTTTATTTTTTTAACGCCTTAATTTTCAATGGGGTGAAAGGGGGGTGATTTGAACTTTTAGGGTTTTTTTTATTTTTTTATTTTTTAAAACTTTTTTTTTTTTACTTTTTTTTATTTTACTAGTCCCCCTAGGGGGCTATATGGATCAACAATGCGATCGCTCTGCCCTATCTGCTGATCATAGCTACACAGCTGTAAACAGTAGATATGGTCACTTCCTGATTCATTCGGTTCCCGGCCGAGTGAAACCGAAAGTGACTCATGATAGCTATAGGTGTCATCACATGACCCTGTGCTACCATGGCAACCACCGAAAGTCACGTGATCACGCACGTGACTTCCGGTGGGGGCGGCAGTAAGTGAAAATAATGGCCACAAGCATATACATCTCACTGCCAGACTTTGGCAGCGAGATGTAAGGGGTTAAATGTTCTGGGTGAAATGCGATTCCACTCAGAACATGCAGGCACACATGTCAGCTGTTGAAAACAGCTGATATTTACGCGGGTCGCTGCGACCTGCCAATGGCAGGGGGCGGGGATTAACCTCACACGATCCATGACGGAAAGATCCGTCAAGGGTCATGAAGGGGTTTATAATAAGTCTTGCCTCAGTTTGTAGGAGCAATTTGTGTACATCACCTCCTTGAGGGGGGAGAAATACTCTCTCTAAGGGCTGCTTCTCACTTGCGAGTTTCTCGCAGTAGAGCAATGCGAGAAAATCTCGCATTGGAATCGGACACATGTTAGTGAATGATTCAGCTCTCATCAGCGATTTTTTTCTCAGTCCAAATCGGACTGGGAAAAAAATCGCAGCATGCTGCTTTTTTGCGAGTTTCTACTGCGAGTCTCTCCAATGCAAGTCTATGGGAGCGTGTAAATAATCGGATGTCACGGGACGGCACTCACACCATCCTAGTGACATGCGATTTTCTAAATACATTTCTCGCATGTTTCCTAAAAATCTGGAAACGAGTGATGTGTCACAATGTCTGTCAATCACTATTCTCTGTCAGTCGGTGTCTCCCTCTCGGACTCTATTCTCTCTGCGTCGGTCACTATCTCTCTGTCGGTCTGTCGGTCGGTCACTATCTCTGTCCCTCACTCTCTGTCCATGTCGGTCTATCCCTCTCCGTCCCTCTCTCATACTCACCGATCCCCGATCACCAGCGCGGCGCTGCACGGCGTTCACACTGCTCCGGCGGCTTCTCCTCTTTTGAAAAAGCCGGCCGCTCATTAAACAATCTCGTATTCCCTGCTTTACCCACCCACCGGCGCCTATGATTGGTTGCAGTGAGACACGCCTCCACGCTGAGTGACAGGTGTCTCACTGCAACCAATCACAGCAGCCGGTGGGCGGGTCTATACTGTGCAGTGAAATAAATAAATAAATAATTAAAAAAATGGCGTGCGGTCCCCCCAATTTTAATACCAGCCAGATACACCCATACGGCTGAAGGCTGGTATTCTCAGGATGGGGAGCTCCACGTTATGGGGAGCCCCCCAGCCTAACAATATCAGTCAGCAGCCGCCCAGAATTGCCGCATACATTAGATGCGACAGTTCTGGGACTGTACCCGGCTCTTCCCGATTTGCCCTGGTGCGTTGGCAAATCGGGGTAATAAGGAGTTAATGGCAGCCCACAGCTGCCACTAAATCCTAGATTAATCATGTCAGGCGTCTATGAGATACCTTCCATGATTAATCTGTAAGTTACAGTAAATAAACACACACACACGAAAAAATCCTTTATTAGAAATTAAAAACACTAACAAATTCCCTGGTTCAGCAATTTAATAAGTCCCAAAAAGCCCTCCATGTCCGGCGTAATCCACGGACCTCCAGCGTCGCTTCAAGCTCTGCTGCATGCAGGTGACAGGAGCTGCAGCAGACACCGCCGCTCCTGTCACCTCCACACAGCAACTGAGGTGAGTATCGCGATCAGCTGAGCTGTCACTGAGGTTAATCGCGGCCACCGCTGGATCCAGGTAACCTCAGTGACAGCTCAGCTGATCGCGATACTCACCTCAGTTGCTGTGTGGAGGTGACAGGAGCGACGGTGTCTGCTGCAGCTCCTGTCACCTGCATGCAGCAGAGCTGGAAGCGACGCTGGAGGTCCGTGGATTACGCCTGTGGGTGGGGAAAGCAGGGAATACGAGATTGTTTAATGAGCGGCTGGCTTTTTCAAAATAGTAAAAGCCGCCGCAGCAGTGTGAATGCCATGCAGTGCTGCGCTGGGGATCGGGGATCGGTGAGTATGAGAGAGGGCTGCTAACTTCAGTCACTCAGGGGATTAGCGGTCACCGGTGAGTCCTTCACTGGTGACCGCTAATCAGGACGCGGCACACAGACAGAGCCGCAGCATGACAATGAAGTCGGGTGAAGTTCACCCGAGTTCATTCTGACAGTGTGGCTCTGTCTGTGTCTGCTGTCATCTGCCATTCAGCTCTGCTACATGGCTGTCTGTGTCTGCTGTCAGCGGCCATGTAGCAGCGCTGAATGGCAGATGACATAGTAAAAAATATGTATTACACACGCATTACACACGCTAGTAAAATCATTAATTTATTCAGAAAAAGCATCGCACTTGCGTTGCACTCGGACCTAACGTGAACTAAAATCAGCCGAGTTTTTTTCAGCCCAGTCGGACCGATTTTACTCGCATAGATGTGTTTCCAGCCTAAGCCTGCGAACCGCAGTACATTCGGATCACCATTATGTGCATTACAAATATGCTCAATTAACTGAGGAGAGCCTTTACCAGACATCACAGAGCTAAAATGTTCTTTGAACCTCACATACATCGGTCTGATGGTCTTACCGATGTAAAAATGACCGCAACTGCAAAATACAATGTAAACAACAAATTTTGTCCTGCATGATGTAAAACGCCTGACATGATGCACAAAAGAACCGATTTTTATCGGATTAACCGTAAAATGCAGTTGACAAAATCTGCAATTACCGCACCTGTAGTTACCGACCGGGCTACTCCTCTCTAGCCACGTAGACGGCTGAGTTAATCTGTTTTTTACCAACACATCTTTTAGGTTATTACCCCTCCGGTAGGTAACTAAAGGTTTAGCAGCAGTCATTTCTTTTAGGTTACTATCTTGTTGTAAAATGTGGCAATTTTTGTACAGGGTGTTTTTTATTACTGATTCCAGTGGGCCGAATTTAAAATTGAAAATAAACCTACGGGGCTGCATCCTCCTAGTGGATCGGTCAACGAAGCGAGAATCCCTTATTTGAGCATAATTTGATATACATTTATTAAAGGAGGTCTCTATCACCTGTTCTGGGTACCCTCTCTCTCTTAATCTCAGTTTCAAATCTGCAGATTGTTGCAGAAAAACCGCATCATCACTGTTAATACGTCTTAACCTCACAAATTGACTGTATGGCAACGCATTTTTGGTAAGAGCACTATCAAAGTGCAGCAAAGTATTGGAACCGGTAGGCTTGCGGAACACCTTAGTTTGAATCGCCCCTTCTACAATCGTCACTGCGACATCCAAAAAATTCAAGGATTGCCCTCCAAAATACATACATGAATACATGTAACACAATGAATATGTCATTCACTTATGATTTTGGAGGTCAATCCTTGAATTTTTTGGATGTCGCAGTGACGATTGTAGAAGGGGTGATTCAAACTAAGGTGTTCCGCAAGCCTACTGCTTCATATACTTTTCTGCACTTTGATAGTGCTCATACGGCTCATACCAAAAATGTGTTGCCATACAGTCAATTTGTGAGGTTAAGACGTATTAACAGTGATGATGCGGGTTTTCTGCAACAATCTGCAGATTTGAAACTGAGATTAAGAGAGAGAGGGTACCCAGAACAGGTGATAGAGACCTCCTTTAACCCCTTCACGACCGGCCGATTTTTCACTTTCCGGGTTTTTTTTCGACATTCTTTTTCTGAGAGACGTAACTTTTTTTTTAGTCAATATGGTCATGTGAGGGCTCATTTTTTGCGGAACGAGCTGTATTTTTAAATTAAACCATAAGTTTTACCATATAGTGTACTGGAAAACGGCAAAAAAAATCCAAATGCAGAAAAATTGCAAAAAAAGTTCGATAGCACTATTGTTTTTGAGATTTTTTATTCACTGTGTTCACTATATGGTAAAACGGATGTGTGGGTGTGATGCCTCAGGTCAGTGCGAGTTCGTAGACACCAAACATGTATAGGTTTACTTTTATTTAAGGGGTTAAAAAAAAATCGGAAGTTTGTCTGAAAAAAGTGGCGCACGTTTTACGCCATATTCCGTGACCCGTAGCATTCTCATTTTTCGTGATCTATGGCTCAGTGACGGCTTATTTTTTGTCTCGAACTGACGTTTTTAACGGTACCACTTTTGCGCAGATGCTACGTTTTGATCGCCTCTTATTGCATTTTGCGCAAAAGTTGTGGCGACAAAAAAAACGTCATTTTGGCGTTTGGAATTTTTTTGCCGCTACGCCGTATGCTGATCAGAATAATTGATTTTTTATTTTGATAGATCGGGCGTTTCTGAACGCGGCGATACCAAATGTGTGTATATTTTTAATTTTTTTAACCCTTTAATTTTCTTGGGGCGAATGGGGGGTGATATGAACTTTTAGGGTTTTTTTTAATTTTTTTTTTTTTACTTTTTCTTTTTCGCTCCTAATTGGGAGACCCAGACAATTGGGTGTATAGCTACTGCCTCCGGAGGCCGCACAAAGTACTACACTTAAAAGTGTAAGGCCCCTCCCCTTCTGGCTATACACCCCCCCGTGGGAGCACGGGTCCTTCAGTTTTTTGCTTTGTGCGAAGGAGGTCAGACACGCACGCATAGCTCCACTGTTTAGTCAGCAGCAGCTGCTGACTATGTCGGATGGAAGAAAAGAGGACCCATACAAGGGTCCCCAGCATGCTCCCTTCTCACCCCACTTTCTGTCGGTGGTGCTTGTTAAGGTTGAGGTACCCATTGCGGGTACGGAGGCTGGAGCCCACATGCTGATTCCTTCCCCATCCCCATTGGGGCTCTGGGCGAAGTGGGATTTTACCGGTCTCCAGGCACTGAGACCGTGCTCCATCCGCAGCCCCTGGAGAAGCCGCTGGATATGGAGCTGAGTATCACAGGGACATGGCCCTGCTCCGTCAAGGTACTCTGTGTCCCCGTGCATACGCGCGCACACCGCAGCATTGCTGGGTGTGTTAGTGCGCCGGGGACAACAGCGCTGCTGCGCTTGTGCCATTTCCTCACTTCAGCTTAGCTGAGTGGGTAGACTCAGGGAGAACGGTCGCGCCGGCCGCTGGGACTGCGACGCGGCTGGGACTTGTGGTGCGCCGGGGACTTCCGCGCTGGCCGTGCATATATCACGGCCGCGCTTATTACTACAGTCCCCGGCTTTTGCGGCCTAGTTCGTTCGTTCCCGCCTCCGCACCTGCCAGTCAGGAGGAGGGCGGGACGCTGTACAGAGCATCAGCGCTGAGGGCTGGAGTCGTTTTTACATACTCCAGCCCTCACACCAGGCACAGTAGGACGCAGTTTCCCGCTCTTTGTTTGTGGCACGCCCACGGTCCGCCCCTCTTCACAGAACGCCGGCAGCCATTCCTGCCTGCACGCTGAGCTGCAGAGGGGAGACGGGGAGACCCAGACACGGGATTCTACGGCCTCATACCCGCTGTTCAGCGGGCGGTAAGCAGCCTCAAGGGCTCACCCCCACTTGTGCCGTTTGTATACTGAGTATTTTGTGTTTGCAAATACTTTGTACTGTACGGTCGCTGGTGATTCTCGGCTATACCCCCTCCTAGATTACAAGGAGGCAACAGCATGTCGTCCGCAAAACGCAAGGGTGCCAAGGCACAGACATTATATGCTGCCTGTACCGCATGTGGGGCTGCTCTACCGGCAGGTTCCACTGACCCCCATTGTGTGCAGTGCTCGGCCCCTGTGCAACTTGCACAGCCGGGGCCTCTGCTGGACGTGACCCAGGGGGTACCACCTGTGAATGCTGTCCAGGTGACAGGAACGGAGTTTGCAGCTTTTGCTGACAGATTGTCTATGACCATGTCAAAGATTCTTGAAACATTGCAGTCTAGACCAGTAACTCAGACCATGGACACTGTGGCATCATTGCTCCCTGGTCCCCCTCAGCTGGAACACTTCCAAGCTCCGGGGGTGTCACATGCACCCCAGGGTGACGATTCTGACTCGGACGACAGTCCCAGACAACCTAAGCGGGCTCGTTATGAGGGGCCCTCAACTTCGTCTCACTGGTCAGGATCCCAGCGGGACGAATCTATGGGTGATGAGGCGGATGTAACTGATCAAGATTCTGATCCTGGGTCCGCTCTCAATCTGGATACACCGGATGGTGACGCCATAGTGAATGATCTTATAGCGTCCATCAATAGGATGTTAGATATTTCTCCGCCAGCTCCTACTGAGGAGGAGGCAGCTTCACAGCAGGAGAAATTCCATTTCAGATATCCCAAGCGTAAATTAAGCACTTTTCTGGACCACGCTGACTTTAGAGATGCAATCCAGAAACACCACGCTTATCCTGAGAAGCGGTTTTCTAAACGGCTTAAAGATACACGCTATCCTTTTCCCCCTGACGTGGTCAAGGGTTGGACCCAGTGTCCCAAGGTGGACCCTCCAATCTCCAGGCTTGCAGCTAGATCCTTAGTTGCAGTAGAAGATGGAGCGGCACTTAAAGATGCCACTGACAGGCAGATGGAGCTCTGGCTGAAATCCATCTATGAAGCTATTGGAGCGTCGTTGGCGCCAGCTTTTGCAGCCGTATGGGCACTCCAAGCTATTTCAGCTGGGCTTATACAAGTCGACTCGGTCACACGTACATCTGCCCCGCAGGTGGCACCATTGACCTCTCAAATGTCTGCATTCGCGTCTTACGCGATTAATGCTGTCCTGGACTCTACGAGCCGTACGGCGGTGGCGTCAACCAACTCCGTGGTTTTGCGCAGAGCCCTGTGGTTGAGAGAATGGAAAGCAGATTCTGCTTCCAAGAAATGCTTAACCAGTTTGCCCTTTTCTCGTGACCGATTGTTTGGGGAGCGTTTGGATGAAATCATTAAACACTCCAAGGGTAAGGACTCATCCTTACCTCAACACAGACAAAACAAGCCCCAACAAAGGAGGGGTCAGTCTGGTTTTCGGTCCTTTCGAGGCTCAGGCAGGTCCCAATTCTCCTCGTCCAAGAGGACTCAAAAGGATCAGAGAGGCTCAGATTCTTGGCGGACTCAGTCACGCCCAAAAAAGACAGCAGGAAGAACCGTTAGCAAGACGGCTTCCTCATGACTTTCAGCCTCCTCTCTCCGCATCCTCGGTCGGTGGCAGGCTCTCCCGCTTTGGCGGCATTTGGCTGTCACAGGTCAAAGACCGTTGGGTGAGGGACATTCTGTCTCACGGGTACAGGATAGAGTTCAGCTCTCGTCCTCCAACTCGTTTCTTCAGAACTTCCCCACCGCCCGACCGAGCCGATGCTCTGCTGCAGGCGGTGGCCGCTCTAAAGGCGGAAGGAGTGGTGACTTCCGTTCCTCTTCAGGAACAAGGTCACGGTTTTTACTCCAATCTGTTTGTGGTGCCAAAGAAGGACGGGTCCTTTCGGCCCGTCCTGGATCTAAAGTTGCTCAACAAACACGTAAAAACCAGGAGGTTCCGGATGGAATCTCTCCGCTCTGTCATAGCCTCAATGTCTCAAGGAGATTTCTTAGCATCAATAGACATCAAAGATGCTTATCTTCACGTGCCGATTGCGCCAGAGCATCAGCGTTTTCTACGCTTCGTTATAGAAAGCGAACACCTGCAGTTCGTAGCGTTACCTTTCGGGCTGGCAACAGCCCCTCGGGTCTTCACCAAGGTCATGGCAGCAGTAGTAGCTGTCCTGCACTCGCAGGGTCACTCCGTGATCCCGTATTTGGACGATCTACTTATAAAGGCACCCTCTCAAGAGGCATGCCAACACAGTCTGAACGTGGCACTGAAGACTCTCCAGAGTTTCGGGTGGATTATCAACTTTTCAAAGTCAAATCTAACCCCGACCCAATCACTAACATATCTTGGCATGGAGTTTCATACTCTCTCAGCGATAGTGAAGCTTCCACTGGACAAGCAGTGCTCTCTGCAGACAGGGGTGCAATCTCTCCTGCAGAACCAGTCCCACTCCTTGAGGCGCCTCATGCATTTCCTAGGGAAGATGGTGGCAGCAATGGAAGCAGTCCCTTTCGCGCAGTTTCATCTGCGCCCTCTACAATGGGACATTCTCCGCCAATGGGACGGGAAGTCGACGTCCCTCGACAGGGATGTCTCCCTCTCTCAGGCAACCAAGGACTCTCTCCGATGGTGGCTTCTTCCCACCTCATTGTCAAAAGGAAAGTCGTTCCTACCCCCATCCTGGGCGGTGGTCACGACAGATGCGAGCCTATCAGGGTGGGGAGCAGTGTTTCTTCACCACAGGGCTCAGGGTACGTGGACTCAGAGAGAGTCCACCCTTCAGATCAATGTTCTGGAAATCAGAGCAGTCTATCTTGCTCTGCGAGCCTTCCAACAGTGGCTGGAGGGCAAGCAGATCCGGATTCAGTCGGACAATTCCACAGCGGTGGCGTACATCAACCACCAAGGGGGAACACGCAGTCGACAAGCCTTTCAAGAAGTCCGGCGGATTCTGACGTGGGTGGAAAACACAGCATCCACCATATCCGCAGTTCACATCCCAGGCGTGGAAAACTGGGAAGCAGACTTTCTCAGTCGCCAGGGCATGGACGCAGGGGAATGGTCCCTTCACCCGGACGTGTTTCAGGAGATCTGTCGCCGCTGGGGGATGCCGGACGTCGACCTGATGGCGTCACGGCACAACAACAAGGTCCCGGTTTTCATGGCACGGTCTCACGATCACCGAGCTCTGGCGGCAGACGCCTT